>NW_028283412.1:62500-67500 GCF_059441005.1 Hippichthys cyanospilos | reverse complement strand
CCCGGTTCTCGGGCCGGCTGTAAAAACGACTAAGTCCAACTTCAGGCTGGGAAGTGGCAAACTGAGGCCGAGTGTCCTGGTTCCCAAAATCGGCCAAATATTAGGCAAAGTGCCGCTGTCCGCCCGGTTCCCCAAACGCCCCTGGTCGCCCAACTCAGGGGCAGAAGTGCTGAAATGAGGCCGAGTTGCCTGGTTCCCTAAAGCGGCCAAAAAAAGAGCAAAGTGCCGGTGTCCGCCCGGTTCCCCAAACGCCCCTGGTCGCCCAACTCAGGGGAGAAGTGCTGAAATGAGGCCGAGTTGCCTGGTTCCCTAAAGCGGCCAAATATTAGGCAAAGTGCCGGTGTCCGCCCGGTTCCCCAAACGCCCCTGGTCGCCCAACTCAGGGGAGAAGTGCTGAAATGAGGCCGAGTTGCCTGGTTCCCTAAAGCGGCCAAATATTAGGCAAAGTGCCGGTGTCCGCCCGGTTCCCCAAACGCCCCTGGTCGCCCAACTCAGGGGCAGAAGTGCTGAAATGAGGCCGAGTTGCCTGGTTCCCTAAAGCGGCCAAAAAAAGAGCAAAGTGCCGGTGTCCGCCCGGTTCCCCAAACGCCCCTGGTCGCCCAACTCAGGGGAGAAGTGCTGAAATGAGGCCGAGTTGCCTGGTTCCCTAAAGCGGCCAAATATTAGGCAAAGTGCCGGTGTCCGCCCGGTTCCCCAAACGCCCCTGGTCGCCCAACTCAGGGGCAGAAGTGCTGAAATGAGGCCGACCTGCCTGGTTCCCTGGAGCGGCCAAATATTAGGCAAAGTGCCGCTGTCCGCCCGGTTCCCCAAACGCCCCTGGTCGCCCAACTCAGGGGAGAAGTGCTGAAATGAGGCCGAGTTGCCTGGTTCCCAAAATCGGCCAAATATTAGGCAAAGTGCCGGTGTCCGCCCGGTTCCCCAAACGCCCCTGGTCGCCCAACTCAGGGGCAGAAGTGCTGAAATGAGGCCGAGTTGCCTGGTTCCCTGGAGCGGCCAAATATTAGGCAAAGTGCCGGTGTCCGCCCGGTTCCTTAAACGCCCCTGGTCGCCCAACTGACCGGCAGAAGTGCTGAAATGAGGCCGACCTGCCTGGTTCCCTGGAGCGGCCAAATATTAGGCAAAGTGCCGCTGTCCGCCCGGTTCCCCAAACGCCCCTGGTCGCCCAACTCAGGGGCAGAAGTGCAGGAATGAGGCCGACCTGCCTGGTTCCCCGGAGCGGCCAAATATTAGGCAAAGTGCCGGTGTCAAACGCCCCTGGTCGCCCAGCCCAAAAAATGACAAAGTCCCACAAACGCCCCTGGTCGCCCAGCCGAAAAAATGACTAAGTGCCAACGGCGCCCCTGGTCGCCCAGCCGAAAAAATGACTAAGTGCCAACAGCGCCCCTGGTCGCCCAAACACTCAACGCCCCTGGTCGCCCAGCCGAAAAAATGACTAAGTGCCAACAGTGCCCCTGGTCGCCCAGCCTTAAAAATGACAAAGTCACACTTCAGGCCGAATTGTGCCGAGCAGAGGCCGGCGTTCCTGGTTCCCTGGAGCGGCCAAATATTAGGCAAAGTGCCGGTGTCCGCCCGGTTCCCCAAACGCCCCTGGTCGCCCAACTCAGGGCAGAAGTGCTGAAGTCAGGCCGAGTGTCCTGGTTCCCTGGAGCGGCCAAATATTAGGCAAAGTGCCGCTGTCCGCCCGGTTCCCCAAACGCCCCTGGTCGCCCAACTCAGGGCAGAAGTGCTGAAGTCAGGCCGAGTGTCCTGGTTCCCTGGAGCGGCCAAATATTAGGCAAAAAGCCGGTGTCCGCCCGGTTCCCCAAACGCCCCTGGTCGCCCAACTCAGGGGCAGAAGTGCTGAAATGAGGCCGACCTGCCTGGTTCCCTGGAGCGGCCAAATATTAGGCAAAGTGCCGCTGTCCGCCCGGTTCCCCAAACGCCCCTGGTCGCCCAACTCAGGGCAGAAGTGCTGAAGTCAGGCCGAGTGTCCTGGTTCCCTGGAGCGGCCAAATATTAGGCAAAAAGCCGGTGTCCGCCCGGTTCCCCAAACGCCCCTGGTCGCCCAACTCAGGGGCAGAAGTGCTGAAATGAGGCCGAGTTGCCTGGTTCCCTAAAGCGGCCAAAAAAAGAGCAAAGTGCCGGTGTCCGCCCGGTTCCCCAAACGCCCCTGGTCGCCCAACTCAGGGGAGAAGTGCTGAAATGAGGCCGAGTTGCCTGGTTCCCTAAAGCGGCCAAATATTAGGCAAAGTGCCGGTGTCCGCCCGGTTCCCCAAACGCCCCTGGTCGCCCAACTCAGGGGCAGAAGTGCTGAAATGAGGCCGACCTGCCTGGTTCCCTGGAGCGGCCAAATATCAGGCAAAGTGCCGCTGTCCGCCCGGTTCCTCAAACGCCCCTGGTCGCCCAACTCAGGGGCAGAAGTGCAGGAATGAGGCCGACCTGCCTGGTTCCCTGGAGCGGCTAAAAATTAGGCAAAGTGCCGGTGTCAAACGCCCCTGGTCGCCCAGCCCAAAAAATGACAAAGTCCCACAAACGCCCCTGGTCGCCCAAACACTAAACGCCCCTGGTCGCCCAGCCGAAAAAATGACAAAGTCCCACAGACGCCCCTGGTCGCCCAAACACTCAACGCCCCTGGTCGCCCATCCGAAAAAATGACTAAGTGCCAACAGCGCCCCTGGTCGCCCAGCCCAAAAAATGACAAAGTGCCAACAGCGCCCCTGGTCGCCCAGCCTTAAAATATGACAAAGTCACACTTCAGGCCGAATTGTGCTGAACAGAGGCCGACCTGCCTGGTTCCCTGGAGCGGCCAAATAACAGGCAATGTCCCGGTGTCTGCCCGGTCCCTCAAACGCCCCTGGTCGCCCAGGATTAAAATATGACAAAGTCCCACTTCAGGCCGACTTGTGCTGAGCAGAGGCCGGCGTTCCTGGTTCCCTGGAGCGGCCGAATTAAAGGCAAAGTCCCGGTGTCAGCCCGGTCCCACAAACGCCCCTGGTCGCCCAGCCACACGGCGCCCCTGGTCGCCCATCCACAAAAACGGCAAAGTGTCAAAAATGCCCCTGGTCGCCCAGCCAATAAACGCCCCTGGTCGCCCATTCATAAAAACGGCAAAGTGTCAAAAATGCCCCTGGTCGCCCAGCCACACGGCGCCCCTGGTCGCCCATCCACAAAAACGGCAAAGTGTCAAAAATGCCCCTGGTCGCCCAGCCACTAGCCGCCCCTGGTCGCCCATCCATAAAAACGGCAAAGTGTCAAAAATGCCCCTGGTCGCCCAGCCAATAAACGCCCCTGGTCGCCCATTCATAAAAACGGCAAAGTGTCAAAAATGCCCCTGGTCGCCCAGCCACACGGCGCCCCTGGTCGCCCATCCACAAAAACGGCAAAGTGTCAAAAATGCCCCTGGTCGCCCAGCCACTAGCCGCCCCTGGTCGCCCATCCATAAAAACGGCAAAGTGTCAAAAATGCCCCTGGTCGCCCAGCAAACAAACGCCCCTGGTCGCCCATCCATAAAAACGGCAAAGTGTCAAAAATGCCCCTGGTCGCCCAGCAAACAAACGCCCCTGGTCGCCCATCCATAAAAACGGCAAAGTGTCAAAAATGCCCCTGGTCGCCCAGCAAACAAACGCCCCTGGTCGCCCATCCATAAAAACGGCAAAGTGTCAAAAATGCCCCTGGTCGCCCAGCAAACAAACGCCCCTGGTCGCCCATCCATAAAAACGGCAAAGTGTCAAAAATGCCCCTGGTCGCCCAGCAAACAAACGCCCCTGGTCGCCCATCCATAAAAACGGCAAAGTGTCAAAAATGCCCCTGGTCGCCCAGCAAACAAACGCCCCTGGTCGCCCATCCATAAAAACGGCAAAGTGTCAAAAATGCCCCTGGTCGCCCAGCAAACAAACGCCCCTGGTCGCCCATCCATAAAAACGGCAAAGTGTCAAAAATGCCCCTGGTCGCCCAGCAAACAAACGCCCCTGGTCGCCCAGCCGAAAAAATGACTAAGTGCAAACAGCGCCCCTGGTCGCCCAAACACTCAACGCCCCTGGTCGCCCAGCCGAAAAAATGACTAAGTGCCAACGGCGCCCCTGGTCGCCCAAACACTCAACGCCCCTGGTCGCCCAGCCTTAAAAATGACTAAGTGCAAACGGCGCCCCTGGTCGCCCAGCCGAAAAAATGACAAAGTGCCAACAGCGCCCCTGGTCGCCCAACCGAAAAAATGACTAAGTGCCCGCATCTTTTGCGTTGACCCCCCACCTCTACCCTCAAACCAAAAAGATGCGGAGGTTTGACCCAGATCTCCAAAACACTATCGGCACATATATAGGGAACAGCATTTTAAGAGCTTTTGGAGCCGAAAATATGACAAAGTCCCACTTTTTCGAAAATATGACAAAGTCCCACTTTTCGAAAATATGACAAAGTCCCACTTTTTCGAAAATATGGCAAAGTCCCACTTTTCTGAAAATATGACAGAGTGCCACTTTTGTCACAAATGAGTGCCTGGCTCCCCGGCAATGTGAAACACGAACACGGACTGGAGAAGCGGGCGGCTTTGCCGCTCGCCGCGGCCTCGCTCCGGAAGGGGGGGGGCCGCTTATGAAACACGAACACGGACTGGAGAAGCGGGCGGCGTTGCCGCTCGCCGCGGCCTCGCTCCGGGTGGGGGGGGGCCGCTAATGAAACACGAACACGGACTGGAGAAGCGGGCGGCTTTGCCGCTCTTCCCGGCCTCGCTCCGAGCGGGCGGGCCGAATATTAAACACGAACACGGACCGGAGAAGCGGGCGGCTCTGCCGCTCGCCGCGGCCTTTCGGGGGGGCCGCTTATGAAACACGAACACGGACCGGAGAAGCGGTCGGCTTAGCCGCTCTTCCCGGCCTCGCTCCGAGCGGGCGGGCCGCATATTAAACACGAACACGGACCGGAGAAGCGGGCGGCCTTTTGGCTCGCCGCGGCCTTTCGGGGGGGCCGCTTATGAAACACGAACACGGACCGGAGAAGCGGTCGGCTTAGCCGCTCTCCCCGGC
>NW_028283412.1:42500-50000 GCF_059441005.1 Hippichthys cyanospilos | reverse complement strand
GTGCCGGTGTCCGCCCGGTTCCCCAAACGCCCCTGGTCGCCCAACTCAGGGGCAGAAGTGCTGAAATGAGGCCGACCTGCCTGGTTCCCTGGAGCGGCCAAATATTAGGCAAAAAGCCGGTGTCCGCCCGGTTCCCCAAACGCCCCTGGTCGCCCAACTCAGGGGAGAAGTGCTGAAATGAGGCCGAGTTGCCTGGTTCCCAAAATCGGCCAAATATTAGGCAAAGTGCCGGTGTCCGCCCGGTTCCCCAAACGCCCCTGGTCGCCCAACTCAGGGGCAGAAGTGCTGAAATGAGGCCGAGTTGCCTGGTTCCCTAAAGCGGCCAAAAAAAGAGCAAAGTGCCGGTGTCCGCCCGGTTCCCCAAACGCCCCTGGTCGCCCAACTCAGGGGAGAAGTGCTGAAATGAGGCCGAGTTGCCTGGTTCCCTAAAGCGGCCAAATATTAGGCAAAGTGCCGGTGTCCGCCCGGTTCCCCAAACGCCCCTGGTCGCCCAACTCAGGGGCAGAAGTGCTGAAATGAGGCCGACCTGCCTGGTTCCCTGGAGCGGCCAAATATTAGGCAAAAAGCCGGTGTCCGCCCGGTTCCCCAAACGCCCCTGGTCGCCCAACTCAGGGGAGAAGTGCTGAAATGAGGCCGAGTTGCCTGGTTCCCAAAATCGGCCAAATATTAGGCAAAGTGCCGGTGTCCGCCCGGTTCCCCAAACGCCCCTGGTCGCCCAACTCAGGGGCAGAAGTGCTGAAATGAGGCCGAGTTGCCTGGTTCCCTAAAGCGGCCAAATATTAGGCAAAGTGCCGGTGTCCGCCCGGTTCCCCAAACGCCCCTGGTCGCCCAACTCAGGGGCAGAAGTGCTGAAATGAGGCCGAGTTGCCTGGTTCCCTAAAGCGGCCAAATATTAGGCAAAGTGCCGCTGTCCGCCCGGTTCTCGGGCCGGCTGTAAAAACGACAAAGTCCAACTTCAGGCTGGGAAGTGGCAAAATGAGGCCGAGTTGCCTGGTTCCCCGGAGCGGCCAAATATTAGGCAAAGTGCCGCTGTCCGCCCGGTTCCCCAAACGCCCCTGGTCGCCCAACTCAGGGGAGAAGTGCTGAAATGAGGCCGAGTTGCCTGGTTCCCAAAATCGGCCAAATATTAGGCAAAGTGCCGGTGTCCGCCCGGTTCCCCAAACGCCCCTGGTCGCCCAACTCAGGGGCAGAAGTGCTGAAATGAGGCCGAGTTGCCTGGTTCCCTAAAGCGGCCAAAAAAAGAGCAAAGTGCCGGTGTCCGCCCGGTTCCCCAAACGCCCCTGGTCGCCCAACTCAGGGCAGAAGTGCTGAAGTCAGGCCGAGTGTCCTGGTTCCCTGGAGCGGCCAAATATTAGGCAAAAAGCCGGTGTCCGCCCGGTTCCCCAAACGCCCCTGGTCGCCCAACTCAGGGGAGAAGTGCTGAAGTCAGGCCGAGTTGCCTGGTTCCCTGGAGCGGCCAAATATTAGGCAAAGTGCCGCTGTCCGCCCGGTTCTCGGGCCGGCTGTAAAAACGACTAAGTCCAACTTCAGGCTGGGAAGTGGCAAACTGAGGCCGAGTGTCCTGGTTCCCAAAATCGGCCAAATATTAGGCAAAGTGCCGCTGTCCGCCCGGTTCCCCAAACGCCCCTGGTCGCCCAACTCAGGGGCAGAAGTGCTGAAATGAGGCCGAGTTGCCTGGTTCCCTAAAGCGGCCAAAAAAAGAGCAAAGTGCCGGTGTCCGCCCGGTTCCCCAAACGCCCCTGGTCGCCCAACTCAGGGGAGAAGTGCTGAAATGAGGCCGAGTTGCCTGGTTCCCTAAAGCGGCCAAATATTAGGCAAAGTGCCGGTGTCCGCCCGGTTCCCCAAACGCCCCTGGTCGCCCAACTCAGGGGAGAAGTGCTGAAATGAGGCCGAGTTGCCTGGTTCCCTAAAGCGGCCAAATATTAGGCAAAGTGCCGGTGTCCGCCCGGTTCCCCAAACGCCCCTGGTCGCCCAACTCAGGGGCAGAAGTGCTGAAATGAGGCCGAGTTGCCTGGTTCCCTAAAGCGGCCAAAAAAAGAGCAAAGTGCCGGTGTCCGCCCGGTTCCCCAAACGCCCCTGGTCGCCCAACTCAGGGGAGAAGTGCTGAAATGAGGCCGAGTTGCCTGGTTCCCTAAAGCGGCCAAATATTAGGCAAAGTGCCGGTGTCCGCCCGGTTCCCCAAACGCCCCTGGTCGCCCAACTCAGGGGCAGAAGTGCTGAAATGAGGCCGACCTGCCTGGTTCCCTGGAGCGGCCAAATATTAGGCAAAGTGCCGCTGTCCGCCCGGTTCCCCAAACGCCCCTGGTCGCCCAACTCAGGGGAGAAGTGCTGAAATGAGGCCGAGTTGCCTGGTTCCCAAAATCGGCCAAATATTAGGCAAAGTGCCGGTGTCCGCCCGGTTCCCCAAACGCCCCTGGTCGCCCAACTCAGGGGCAGAAGTGCTGAAATGAGGCCGAGTTGCCTGGTTCCCTGGAGCGGCCAAATATTAGGCAAAGTGCCGGTGTCCGCCCGGTTCCTTAAACGCCCCTGGTCGCCCAACTGACCGGCAGAAGTGCTGAAATGAGGCCGACCTGCCTGGTTCCCTGGAGCGGCCAAATATTAGGCAAAGTGCCGCTGTCCGCCCGGTTCCCCAAACGCCCCTGGTCGCCCAACTCAGGGGCAGAAGTGCAGGAATGAGGCCGACCTGCCTGGTTCCCCGGAGCGGCCAAATATTAGGCAAAGTGCCGGTGTCAAACGCCCCTGGTCGCCCAGCCCAAAAAATGACAAAGTCCCACAAACGCCCCTGGTCGCCCAGCCGAAAAAATGACTAAGTGCCAACGGCGCCCCTGGTCGCCCAGCCGAAAAAATGACTAAGTGCCAACAGCGCCCCTGGTCGCCCAAACACTCAACGCCCCTGGTCGCCCAGCCGAAAAAATGACTAAGTGCCAACAGTGCCCCTGGTCGCCCAGCCTTAAAAATGACAAAGTCACACTTCAGGCCGAATTGTGCCGAGCAGAGGCCGGCGTTCCTGGTTCCCTGGAGCGGCCAAATATTAGGCAAAGTGCCGGTGTCCGCCCGGTTCCCCAAACGCCCCTGGTCGCCCAACTCAGGGCAGAAGTGCTGAAGTCAGGCCGAGTGTCCTGGTTCCCTGGAGCGGCCAAATATTAGGCAAAGTGCCGCTGTCCGCCCGGTTCCCCAAACGCCCCTGGTCGCCCAACTCAGGGCAGAAGTGCTGAAGTCAGGCCGAGTGTCCTGGTTCCCTGGAGCGGCCAAATATTAGGCAAAAAGCCGGTGTCCGCCCGGTTCCCCAAACGCCCCTGGTCGCCCAACTCAGGGGCAGAAGTGCTGAAATGAGGCCGACCTGCCTGGTTCCCTGGAGCGGCCAAATATTAGGCAAAGTGCCGCTGTCCGCCCGGTTCCCCAAACGCCCCTGGTCGCCCAACTCAGGGCAGAAGTGCTGAAGTCAGGCCGAGTGTCCTGGTTCCCTGGAGCGGCCAAATATTAGGCAAAAAGCCGGTGTCCGCCCGGTTCCCCAAACGCCCCTGGTCGCCCAACTCAGGGGCAGAAGTGCTGAAATGAGGCCGAGTTGCCTGGTTCCCTAAAGCGGCCAAAAAAAGAGCAAAGTGCCGGTGTCCGCCCGGTTCCCCAAACGCCCCTGGTCGCCCAACTCAGGGGAGAAGTGCTGAAATGAGGCCGAGTTGCCTGGTTCCCTAAAGCGGCCAAATATTAGGCAAAGTGCCGGTGTCCGCCCGGTTCCCCAAACGCCCCTGGTCGCCCAACTCAGGGGCAGAAGTGCTGAAATGAGGCCGACCTGCCTGGTTCCCTGGAGCGGCCAAATATCAGGCAAAGTGCCGCTGTCCGCCCGGTTCCTCAAACGCCCCTGGTCGCCCAACTCAGGGGCAGAAGTGCAGGAATGAGGCCGACCTGCCTGGTTCCCTGGAGCGGCTAAAAATTAGGCAAAGTGCCGGTGTCAAACGCCCCTGGTCGCCCAGCCCAAAAAATGACAAAGTCCCACAAACGCCCCTGGTCGCCCAAACACTAAACGCCCCTGGTCGCCCAGCCGAAAAAATGACAAAGTCCCACAGACGCCCCTGGTCGCCCAAACACTCAACGCCCCTGGTCGCCCATCCGAAAAAATGACTAAGTGCCAACAGCGCCCCTGGTCGCCCAGCCCAAAAAATGACAAAGTGCCAACAGCGCCCCTGGTCGCCCAGCCTTAAAATATGACAAAGTCACACTTCAGGCCGAATTGTGCTGAACAGAGGCCGACCTGCCTGGTTCCCTGGAGCGGCCAAATAACAGGCAATGTCCCGGTGTCTGCCCGGTCCCTCAAACGCCCCTGGTCGCCCAGGATTAAAATATGACAAAGTCCCACTTCAGGCCGACTTGTGCTGAGCAGAGGCCGGCGTTCCTGGTTCCCTGGAGCGGCCGAATTAAAGGCAAAGTCCCGGTGTCAGCCCGGTCCCACAAACGCCCCTGGTCGCCCAGCCACACGGCGCCCCTGGTCGCCCATCCACAAAAACGGCAAAGTGTCAAAAATGCCCCTGGTCGCCCAGCCAATAAACGCCCCTGGTCGCCCATTCATAAAAACGGCAAAGTGTCAAAAATGCCCCTGGTCGCCCAGCCACACGGCGCCCCTGGTCGCCCATCCACAAAAACGGCAAAGTGTCAAAAATGCCCCTGGTCGCCCAGCCACTAGCCGCCCCTGGTCGCCCATCCATAAAAACGGCAAAGTGTCAAAAATGCCCCTGGTCGCCCAGCCAATAAACGCCCCTGGTCGCCCATTCATAAAAACGGCAAAGTGTCAAAAATGCCCCTGGTCGCCCAGCCACACGGCGCCCCTGGTCGCCCATCCACAAAAACGGCAAAGTGTCAAAAATGCCCCTGGTCGCCCAGCCACTAGCCGCCCCTGGTCGCCCATCCATAAAAACGGCAAAGTGTCAAAAATGCCCCTGGTCGCCCAGCAAACAAACGCCCCTGGTCGCCCATCCATAAAAACGGCAAAGTGTCAAAAATGCCCCTGGTCGCCCAGCAAACAAACGCCCCTGGTCGCCCATCCATAAAAACGGCAAAGTGTCAAAAATGCCCCTGGTCGCCCAGCAAACAAACGCCCCTGGTCGCCCATCCATAAAAACGGCAAAGTGTCAAAAATGCCCCTGGTCGCCCAGCAAACAAACGCCCCTGGTCGCCCATCCATAAAAACGGCAAAGTGTCAAAAATGCCCCTGGTCGCCCAGCAAACAAACGCCCCTGGTCGCCCATCCATAAAAACGGCAAAGTGTCAAAAATGCCCCTGGTCGCCCAGCAAACAAACGCCCCTGGTCGCCCATCCATAAAAACGGCAAAGTGTCAAAAATGCCCCTGGTCGCCCAGCAAACAAACGCCCCTGGTCGCCCATCCATAAAAACGGCAAAGTGTCAAAAATGCCCCTGGTCGCCCAGCAAACAAACGCCCCTGGTCGCCCAGCCGAAAAAATGACTAAGTGCAAACAGCGCCCCTGGTCGCCCAAACACTCAACGCCCCTGGTCGCCCAGCCGAAAAAATGACTAAGTGCCAACGGCGCCCCTGGTCGCCCAAACACTCAACGCCCCTGGTCGCCCAGCCTTAAAAATGACTAAGTGCAAACGGCGCCCCTGGTCGCCCAGCCGAAAAAATGACAAAGTGCCAACAGCGCCCCTGGTCGCCCAACCGAAAAAATGACTAAGTGCCCGCATCTTTTGCGTTGACCCCCCACCTCTACCCTCAAACCAAAAAGATGCGGAGGTTTGACCCAGATCTCCAAAACACTATCGGCACATATATAGGGAACAGCATTTTAAGAGCTTTTGGAGCCGAAAATATGACAAAGTCCCACTTTTTCGAAAATATGACAAAGTCCCACTTTTCGAAAATATGACAAAGTCCCACTTTTTCGAAAATATGGCAAAGTCCCACTTTTCTGAAAATATGACAGAGTGCCACTTTTGTCACAAATGAGTGCCTGGCTCCCCGGCAATGTGAAACACGAACACGGACTGG
This sequence comes from Hippichthys cyanospilos, assembly GCF_059441005.1. Taxonomy (NCBI): domain Eukaryota; kingdom Metazoa; phylum Chordata; class Actinopteri; order Syngnathiformes; family Syngnathidae; genus Hippichthys; species Hippichthys cyanospilos. Next base: position 44,004 of record NW_028283412.1, on the reverse strand, counting down.
AGAAGCGGGCGGCTTTGCCGCTCGCCGCGGCCTCGCTCCGGAAGGGGGGGGGCCGCTTATGAAACACGAACACGGACTGGAGAAGCGGGCGGCGTTGCCGCTCGCCGCGGCCTCGCTCCGGGTGGGGGGGGGCCGCTAATGAAACACGAACACGGACTGGAGAAGCGGGCGGCTTTGCCGCTCTTCCCGGCCTCGCTCCGAGCGGGCGGGCCGAATATTAAACACGAACACGGACCGGAGAAGCGGGCGGCTCTGCCGCTCGCCGCGGCCTTTCGGGGGGGCCGCTTATGAAACACGAACACGGACCGGAGAAGCGGTCGGCTTAGCCGCTCTTCCCGGCCTCGCTCCGAGCGGGCGGGCCGCATATTAAACACGAACACGGACCGGAGAAGCGGGCGGCCTTTTGGCTCGCCGCGGCCTTTCGGGGGGGCCGCTTATGAAACACGAACACGGACCGGAGAAGCGGTCGGCTTAGCCGCTCTCCCCGGCCTCGCTCCGAGCGGGCGGGCCGAATATTAAACACGAACACGGACCGGAGAAGCGGGCGGCCTTTTGGCTCGCCGCGGCCTTTCGGGGGGGCCGCTTATGAAACACGAACACGGACCGGAGAAGCGGTCGGCTTAGCCGCTCTTCCCGGCCTCGCTCCGAGCGGGCGGGCCGAATATTAAACACGAACACGGACCGGAGAAGCGGGCGGCCTTTTGGCTCGCCGCGGCCTCGCTCCAGGCGGGCCGCTTAACGAACACGGACCAGAGAAAGCGGGCGGCCTTTCGGCTCGCCCCGGTCTCGCTCCAGGCGGGCCGCTTAACGAACACGGACTAAAGGAAGCGGGCGGCCTTTCGGCTCGCCCCGGCCTCGCTCCAGGCGGGCCGCTTAACGAACACGGACCGGGGCAGCGGGCGGCCCCACGCGCTCGCCGCGGCCTCGCTCCGAGCGGGCCGCGTAACGAACACGAACACGGACCGGAGAAGCGGGCGGCCTTTCGGCTCGCCCCGGCCTCGCTCCGAGCGGGCCGCTTAACGAACACAGACCAATGCACGGGGGCGGCTTTGCCGCTCGCCCCGGCCCCGCTCCAGGCGGGCGCCTTACTAACACGGACCGAAGGCCGGCGGCCGCTCCTCGCGGCCACGCACCCACACCCCCGCACCGACCGATCGGCGATTACAACCTGCCATCGGAGGGCCCCCGCCGGCGCCGCCAGGCGCTCGGGCGGACGGCTCCTCCGGCCGCGGGTCCACTCCAGCGCCGGGGACGCGGCGAGCGCGGCCTCGCGGCCCCGCCCGCCAATGCTCCGGCGCGAAACGTATCTGGCGAGACCGAGACGGCCCGAATGTCACATTTTTTTTTCCGACGCACGCAGAGGTCCCACATCGGAGGGCCGTCGCGCCGGCGCCGGCGCCCGTTCGCTCGGGCTGCCCGCAGCGTCCCGCGGCCGTTCCCATCCGTGGAAATCTATTTCTCAAACCAGCCGCGCGCACGGCGCGCCGTTGCGGGGGTTATCGGG
>NW_028283412.1:22500-30000 GCF_059441005.1 Hippichthys cyanospilos | reverse complement strand
CCTAAAGCGGCCAAATATTAGGCAAAGTGCCGGTGTCCGCCCGGTTCCCCAAACGCCCCTGGTCGCCCAACTCAGGGGAGAAGTGCTGAAATGAGGCCGAGTTGCCTGGTTCCCTAAAGCGGCCAAATATTAGGCAAAGTGCCGGTGTCCGCCCGGTTCCCCAAACGCCCCTGGTCGCCCAACTCAGGGGCAGAAGTGCTGAAATGAGGCCGACCTGCCTGGTTCCCTGGAGCGGCCAAATATTAGGCAAAAAGCCGGTGTCCGCCCGGTTCCCCAAACGCCCCTGGTCGCCCAACTCAGGGGAGAAGTGCTGAAATGAGGCCGAGTTGCCTGGTTCCCAAAATCGGCCAAATATTAGGCAAAGTGCCGGTGTCCGCCCGGTTCCCCAAACGCCCCTGGTCGCCCAACTCAGGGGCAGAAGTGCTGAAATGAGGCCGAGTTGCCTGGTTCCCTAAAGCGGCCAAAAAAAGAGCAAAGTGCCGGTGTCCGCCCGGTTCCCCAAACGCCCCTGGTCGCCCAACTCAGGGGAGAAGTGCTGAAATGAGGCCGAGTTGCCTGGTTCCCTAAAGCGGCCAAATATTAGGCAAAGTGCCGGTGTCCGCCCGGTTCCCCAAACGCCCCTGGTCGCCCAACTCAGGGGCAGAAGTGCTGAAATGAGGCCGACCTGCCTGGTTCCCTGGAGCGGCCAAATATTAGGCAAAAAGCCGGTGTCCGCCCGGTTCCCCAAACGCCCCTGGTCGCCCAACTCAGGGGAGAAGTGCTGAAATGAGGCCGAGTTGCCTGGTTCCCAAAATCGGCCAAATATTAGGCAAAGTGCCGGTGTCCGCCCGGTTCCCCAAACGCCCCTGGTCGCCCAACTCAGGGGCAGAAGTGCTGAAATGAGGCCGAGTTGCCTGGTTCCCTAAAGCGGCCAAATATTAGGCAAAGTGCCGGTGTCCGCCCGGTTCCCCAAACGCCCCTGGTCGCCCAACTCAGGGGCAGAAGTGCTGAAATGAGGCCGAGTTGCCTGGTTCCCTAAAGCGGCCAAATATTAGGCAAAGTGCCGCTGTCCGCCCGGTTCTCGGGCCGGCTGTAAAAACGACAAAGTCCAACTTCAGGCTGGGAAGTGGCAAAATGAGGCCGAGTTGCCTGGTTCCCCGGAGCGGCCAAATATTAGGCAAAGTGCCGCTGTCCGCCCGGTTCCCCAAACGCCCCTGGTCGCCCAACTCAGGGGAGAAGTGCTGAAATGAGGCCGAGTTGCCTGGTTCCCAAAATCGGCCAAATATTAGGCAAAGTGCCGGTGTCCGCCCGGTTCCCCAAACGCCCCTGGTCGCCCAACTCAGGGGCAGAAGTGCTGAAATGAGGCCGAGTTGCCTGGTTCCCTAAAGCGGCCAAAAAAAGAGCAAAGTGCCGGTGTCCGCCCGGTTCCCCAAACGCCCCTGGTCGCCCAACTCAGGGCAGAAGTGCTGAAGTCAGGCCGAGTGTCCTGGTTCCCTGGAGCGGCCAAATATTAGGCAAAAAGCCGGTGTCCGCCCGGTTCCCCAAACGCCCCTGGTCGCCCAACTCAGGGGAGAAGTGCTGAAGTCAGGCCGAGTTGCCTGGTTCCCTGGAGCGGCCAAATATTAGGCAAAGTGCCGCTGTCCGCCCGGTTCTCGGGCCGGCTGTAAAAACGACTAAGTCCAACTTCAGGCTGGGAAGTGGCAAACTGAGGCCGAGTGTCCTGGTTCCCAAAATCGGCCAAATATTAGGCAAAGTGCCGCTGTCCGCCCGGTTCCCCAAACGCCCCTGGTCGCCCAACTCAGGGGCAGAAGTGCTGAAATGAGGCCGAGTTGCCTGGTTCCCTAAAGCGGCCAAAAAAAGAGCAAAGTGCCGGTGTCCGCCCGGTTCCCCAAACGCCCCTGGTCGCCCAACTCAGGGGAGAAGTGCTGAAATGAGGCCGAGTTGCCTGGTTCCCTAAAGCGGCCAAATATTAGGCAAAGTGCCGGTGTCCGCCCGGTTCCCCAAACGCCCCTGGTCGCCCAACTCAGGGGAGAAGTGCTGAAATGAGGCCGAGTTGCCTGGTTCCCTAAAGCGGCCAAATATTAGGCAAAGTGCCGGTGTCCGCCCGGTTCCCCAAACGCCCCTGGTCGCCCAACTCAGGGGCAGAAGTGCTGAAATGAGGCCGAGTTGCCTGGTTCCCTAAAGCGGCCAAAAAAAGAGCAAAGTGCCGGTGTCCGCCCGGTTCCCCAAACGCCCCTGGTCGCCCAACTCAGGGGAGAAGTGCTGAAATGAGGCCGAGTTGCCTGGTTCCCTAAAGCGGCCAAATATTAGGCAAAGTGCCGGTGTCCGCCCGGTTCCCCAAACGCCCCTGGTCGCCCAACTCAGGGGCAGAAGTGCTGAAATGAGGCCGACCTGCCTGGTTCCCTGGAGCGGCCAAATATTAGGCAAAGTGCCGCTGTCCGCCCGGTTCCCCAAACGCCCCTGGTCGCCCAACTCAGGGGAGAAGTGCTGAAATGAGGCCGAGTTGCCTGGTTCCCAAAATCGGCCAAATATTAGGCAAAGTGCCGGTGTCCGCCCGGTTCCCCAAACGCCCCTGGTCGCCCAACTCAGGGGCAGAAGTGCTGAAATGAGGCCGAGTTGCCTGGTTCCCTGGAGCGGCCAAATATTAGGCAAAGTGCCGGTGTCCGCCCGGTTCCTTAAACGCCCCTGGTCGCCCAACTGACCGGCAGAAGTGCTGAAATGAGGCCGACCTGCCTGGTTCCCTGGAGCGGCCAAATATTAGGCAAAGTGCCGCTGTCCGCCCGGTTCCCCAAACGCCCCTGGTCGCCCAACTCAGGGGCAGAAGTGCAGGAATGAGGCCGACCTGCCTGGTTCCCCGGAGCGGCCAAATATTAGGCAAAGTGCCGGTGTCAAACGCCCCTGGTCGCCCAGCCCAAAAAATGACAAAGTCCCACAAACGCCCCTGGTCGCCCAGCCGAAAAAATGACTAAGTGCCAACGGCGCCCCTGGTCGCCCAGCCGAAAAAATGACTAAGTGCCAACAGCGCCCCTGGTCGCCCAAACACTCAACGCCCCTGGTCGCCCAGCCGAAAAAATGACTAAGTGCCAACAGTGCCCCTGGTCGCCCAGCCTTAAAAATGACAAAGTCACACTTCAGGCCGAATTGTGCCGAGCAGAGGCCGGCGTTCCTGGTTCCCTGGAGCGGCCAAATATTAGGCAAAGTGCCGGTGTCCGCCCGGTTCCCCAAACGCCCCTGGTCGCCCAACTCAGGGCAGAAGTGCTGAAGTCAGGCCGAGTGTCCTGGTTCCCTGGAGCGGCCAAATATTAGGCAAAGTGCCGCTGTCCGCCCGGTTCCCCAAACGCCCCTGGTCGCCCAACTCAGGGCAGAAGTGCTGAAGTCAGGCCGAGTGTCCTGGTTCCCTGGAGCGGCCAAATATTAGGCAAAAAGCCGGTGTCCGCCCGGTTCCCCAAACGCCCCTGGTCGCCCAACTCAGGGGCAGAAGTGCTGAAATGAGGCCGACCTGCCTGGTTCCCTGGAGCGGCCAAATATTAGGCAAAGTGCCGCTGTCCGCCCGGTTCCCCAAACGCCCCTGGTCGCCCAACTCAGGGCAGAAGTGCTGAAGTCAGGCCGAGTGTCCTGGTTCCCTGGAGCGGCCAAATATTAGGCAAAAAGCCGGTGTCCGCCCGGTTCCCCAAACGCCCCTGGTCGCCCAACTCAGGGGCAGAAGTGCTGAAATGAGGCCGAGTTGCCTGGTTCCCTAAAGCGGCCAAAAAAAGAGCAAAGTGCCGGTGTCCGCCCGGTTCCCCAAACGCCCCTGGTCGCCCAACTCAGGGGAGAAGTGCTGAAATGAGGCCGAGTTGCCTGGTTCCCTAAAGCGGCCAAATATTAGGCAAAGTGCCGGTGTCCGCCCGGTTCCCCAAACGCCCCTGGTCGCCCAACTCAGGGGCAGAAGTGCTGAAATGAGGCCGACCTGCCTGGTTCCCTGGAGCGGCCAAATATCAGGCAAAGTGCCGCTGTCCGCCCGGTTCCTCAAACGCCCCTGGTCGCCCAACTCAGGGGCAGAAGTGCAGGAATGAGGCCGACCTGCCTGGTTCCCTGGAGCGGCTAAAAATTAGGCAAAGTGCCGGTGTCAAACGCCCCTGGTCGCCCAGCCCAAAAAATGACAAAGTCCCACAAACGCCCCTGGTCGCCCAAACACTAAACGCCCCTGGTCGCCCAGCCGAAAAAATGACAAAGTCCCACAGACGCCCCTGGTCGCCCAAACACTCAACGCCCCTGGTCGCCCATCCGAAAAAATGACTAAGTGCCAACAGCGCCCCTGGTCGCCCAGCCCAAAAAATGACAAAGTGCCAACAGCGCCCCTGGTCGCCCAGCCTTAAAATATGACAAAGTCACACTTCAGGCCGAATTGTGCTGAACAGAGGCCGACCTGCCTGGTTCCCTGGAGCGGCCAAATAACAGGCAATGTCCCGGTGTCTGCCCGGTCCCTCAAACGCCCCTGGTCGCCCAGGATTAAAATATGACAAAGTCCCACTTCAGGCCGACTTGTGCTGAGCAGAGGCCGGCGTTCCTGGTTCCCTGGAGCGGCCGAATTAAAGGCAAAGTCCCGGTGTCAGCCCGGTCCCACAAACGCCCCTGGTCGCCCAGCCACACGGCGCCCCTGGTCGCCCATCCACAAAAACGGCAAAGTGTCAAAAATGCCCCTGGTCGCCCAGCCAATAAACGCCCCTGGTCGCCCATTCATAAAAACGGCAAAGTGTCAAAAATGCCCCTGGTCGCCCAGCCACACGGCGCCCCTGGTCGCCCATCCACAAAAACGGCAAAGTGTCAAAAATGCCCCTGGTCGCCCAGCCACTAGCCGCCCCTGGTCGCCCATCCATAAAAACGGCAAAGTGTCAAAAATGCCCCTGGTCGCCCAGCCAATAAACGCCCCTGGTCGCCCATTCATAAAAACGGCAAAGTGTCAAAAATGCCCCTGGTCGCCCAGCCACACGGCGCCCCTGGTCGCCCATCCACAAAAACGGCAAAGTGTCAAAAATGCCCCTGGTCGCCCAGCCACTAGCCGCCCCTGGTCGCCCATCCATAAAAACGGCAAAGTGTCAAAAATGCCCCTGGTCGCCCAGCAAACAAACGCCCCTGGTCGCCCATCCATAAAAACGGCAAAGTGTCAAAAATGCCCCTGGTCGCCCAGCAAACAAACGCCCCTGGTCGCCCATCCATAAAAACGGCAAAGTGTCAAAAATGCCCCTGGTCGCCCAGCAAACAAACGCCCCTGGTCGCCCATCCATAAAAACGGCAAAGTGTCAAAAATGCCCCTGGTCGCCCAGCAAACAAACGCCCCTGGTCGCCCATCCATAAAAACGGCAAAGTGTCAAAAATGCCCCTGGTCGCCCAGCAAACAAACGCCCCTGGTCGCCCATCCATAAAAACGGCAAAGTGTCAAAAATGCCCCTGGTCGCCCAGCAAACAAACGCCCCTGGTCGCCCATCCATAAAAACGGCAAAGTGTCAAAAATGCCCCTGGTCGCCCAGCAAACAAACGCCCCTGGTCGCCCATCCATAAAAACGGCAAAGTGTCAAAAATGCCCCTGGTCGCCCAGCAAACAAACGCCCCTGGTCGCCCAGCCGAAAAAATGACTAAGTGCAAACAGCGCCCCTGGTCGCCCAAACACTCAACGCCCCTGGTCGCCCAGCCGAAAAAATGACTAAGTGCCAACGGCGCCCCTGGTCGCCCAAACACTCAACGCCCCTGGTCGCCCAGCCTTAAAAATGACTAAGTGCAAACGGCGCCCCTGGTCGCCCAGCCGAAAAAATGACAAAGTGCCAACAGCGCCCCTGGTCGCCCAACCGAAAAAATGACTAAGTGCCCGCATCTTTTGCGTTGACCCCCCACCTCTACCCTCAAACCAAAAAGATGCGGAGGTTTGACCCAGATCTCCAAAACACTATCGGCACATATATAGGGAACAGCATTTTAAGAGCTTTTGGAGCCGAAAATATGACAAAGTCCCACTTTTTCGAAAATATGACAAAGTCCCACTTTTCGAAAATATGACAAAGTCCCACTTTTTCGAAAATATGGCAAAGTCCCACTTTTCTGAAAATATGACAGAGTGCCACTTTTGTCACAAATGAGTGCCTGGCTCCCCGGCAATGTGAAACACGAACACGGACTGGAGAAGCGGGCGGCTTTGCCGCTCGCCGCGGCCTCGCTCCGGAAGGGGGGGGGCCGCTTATGAAACACGAACACGGACTGGAGAAGCGGGCGGCGTTGCCGCTCGCCGCGGCCTCGCTCCGGGTGGGGGGGGGCCGCTAATGAAACACGAACACGGACTGGAGAAGCGGGCGGCTTTGCCGCTCTTCCCGGCCTCGCTCCGAGCGGGCGGGCCGAATATTAAACACGAACACGGACCGGAGAAGCGGGCGGCTCTGCCGCTCGCCGCGGCCTTTCGGGGGGGCCGCTTATGAAACACGAACACGGACCGGAGAAGCGGTCGGCTTAGCCGCTCTTCCCGGCCTCGCTCCGAGCGGGCGGGCCGCATATTAAACACGAACACGGACCGGAGAAGCGGGCGGCCTTTTGGCTCGCCGCGGCCTTTCGGGGGGGCCGCTTATGAAACACGAACACGGACCGGAGAAGCGGTCGGCTTAGCCGCTCTCCCCGGCCTCGCTCCGAGCGGGCGGGCCGAATATTAAACACGAACACGGACCGGAGAAGCGGGCGGCCTTTTGGCTCGCCGCGGCCTTTCGGGGGGGCCGCTTATGAAACACGAACACGGACCGGAGAAGCGGTCGGCTTAGCCGCTCTTCCCGGCCTCGCTCCGAGCGGGCGGGCCGAATATTAAACACGAACACGGACCGGAGAAGCGGGCGGCCTTTTGGCTCGCCGCGGCCTCGCTCCAGGCGGGCCGCTTAACGAACACGGACCAGAGAAAGCGGGCGGCCTTTCGGCTCGCCCCGGTCTCGCTCCAGGCGGGCCGCTTAACGAACACGGACTAAAGGAAGCGGGCGGCCTTTCGGCTCGCCCCGGCCTCGCTCCAGGCGGGCCGCTTAACGAACACGGACCGGGGCAGCGGGCGGCCCCACGCGCTCGCCGCGGCCTCGCTCCGAGCGGGCCGCGTAACGAACACGAACACGGACCGGAGAAGCGGGCGGCCTTTCGGCTCGCCCCGGCCTCGCTCCGAGCGGGCCGCTTAACGAACACAGACCAATGCACGGGGGCGGCTTTGCCGCTCGCCCCGGCCCCGCTCCAGGCGGGCGCCTTACTAACACGGACCGAAGGCCGGCGGCCGCTCCTCGCGGCCACGCACCCACACCCCCGCACCGACCGATCGGCGATTACAACCTGCCATCGGAGGGCCCCCGCCGGCGCCGCCAGGCGCTCGGGCGGACGGCTCCTCCGGCCGCGGGTCCACTCCAGCGCCGGGGACGCGGCGAGCGCGGCCTCGCGGCCCCGCCCGCCAATGCTCCGGCGCGAAACGTATCTGGCGAGACCGAGACGGCCCGAATGTCACATTTTTTTTTCCGACGCACGCAGAGGTCC
>NW_028283412.1:5000-10000 GCF_059441005.1 Hippichthys cyanospilos | reverse complement strand
CTGGTTCCCTAAAGCGGCCAAATATTAGGCAAAGTGCCGGTGTCCGCCCGGTTCCCCAAACGCCCCTGGTCGCCCAACTCAGGGGCAGAAGTGCTGAAATGAGGCCGAGTTGCCTGGTTCCCTAAAGCGGCCAAATATTAGGCAAAGTGCCGCTGTCCGCCCGGTTCTCGGGCCGGCTGTAAAAACGACAAAGTCCAACTTCAGGCTGGGAAGTGGCAAAATGAGGCCGAGTTGCCTGGTTCCCCGGAGCGGCCAAATATTAGGCAAAGTGCCGCTGTCCGCCCGGTTCCCCAAACGCCCCTGGTCGCCCAACTCAGGGGAGAAGTGCTGAAATGAGGCCGAGTTGCCTGGTTCCCAAAATCGGCCAAATATTAGGCAAAGTGCCGGTGTCCGCCCGGTTCCCCAAACGCCCCTGGTCGCCCAACTCAGGGGCAGAAGTGCTGAAATGAGGCCGAGTTGCCTGGTTCCCTAAAGCGGCCAAAAAAAGAGCAAAGTGCCGGTGTCCGCCCGGTTCCCCAAACGCCCCTGGTCGCCCAACTCAGGGCAGAAGTGCTGAAGTCAGGCCGAGTGTCCTGGTTCCCTGGAGCGGCCAAATATTAGGCAAAAAGCCGGTGTCCGCCCGGTTCCCCAAACGCCCCTGGTCGCCCAACTCAGGGGAGAAGTGCTGAAGTCAGGCCGAGTTGCCTGGTTCCCTGGAGCGGCCAAATATTAGGCAAAGTGCCGCTGTCCGCCCGGTTCTCGGGCCGGCTGTAAAAACGACTAAGTCCAACTTCAGGCTGGGAAGTGGCAAACTGAGGCCGAGTGTCCTGGTTCCCAAAATCGGCCAAATATTAGGCAAAGTGCCGCTGTCCGCCCGGTTCCCCAAACGCCCCTGGTCGCCCAACTCAGGGGCAGAAGTGCTGAAATGAGGCCGAGTTGCCTGGTTCCCTAAAGCGGCCAAAAAAAGAGCAAAGTGCCGGTGTCCGCCCGGTTCCCCAAACGCCCCTGGTCGCCCAACTCAGGGGAGAAGTGCTGAAATGAGGCCGAGTTGCCTGGTTCCCTAAAGCGGCCAAATATTAGGCAAAGTGCCGGTGTCCGCCCGGTTCCCCAAACGCCCCTGGTCGCCCAACTCAGGGGAGAAGTGCTGAAATGAGGCCGAGTTGCCTGGTTCCCTAAAGCGGCCAAATATTAGGCAAAGTGCCGGTGTCCGCCCGGTTCCCCAAACGCCCCTGGTCGCCCAACTCAGGGGCAGAAGTGCTGAAATGAGGCCGAGTTGCCTGGTTCCCTAAAGCGGCCAAAAAAAGAGCAAAGTGCCGGTGTCCGCCCGGTTCCCCAAACGCCCCTGGTCGCCCAACTCAGGGGAGAAGTGCTGAAATGAGGCCGAGTTGCCTGGTTCCCTAAAGCGGCCAAATATTAGGCAAAGTGCCGGTGTCCGCCCGGTTCCCCAAACGCCCCTGGTCGCCCAACTCAGGGGCAGAAGTGCTGAAATGAGGCCGACCTGCCTGGTTCCCTGGAGCGGCCAAATATTAGGCAAAGTGCCGCTGTCCGCCCGGTTCCCCAAACGCCCCTGGTCGCCCAACTCAGGGGAGAAGTGCTGAAATGAGGCCGAGTTGCCTGGTTCCCAAAATCGGCCAAATATTAGGCAAAGTGCCGGTGTCCGCCCGGTTCCCCAAACGCCCCTGGTCGCCCAACTCAGGGGCAGAAGTGCTGAAATGAGGCCGAGTTGCCTGGTTCCCTGGAGCGGCCAAATATTAGGCAAAGTGCCGGTGTCCGCCCGGTTCCTTAAACGCCCCTGGTCGCCCAACTGACCGGCAGAAGTGCTGAAATGAGGCCGACCTGCCTGGTTCCCTGGAGCGGCCAAATATTAGGCAAAGTGCCGCTGTCCGCCCGGTTCCCCAAACGCCCCTGGTCGCCCAACTCAGGGGCAGAAGTGCAGGAATGAGGCCGACCTGCCTGGTTCCCCGGAGCGGCCAAATATTAGGCAAAGTGCCGGTGTCAAACGCCCCTGGTCGCCCAGCCCAAAAAATGACAAAGTCCCACAAACGCCCCTGGTCGCCCAGCCGAAAAAATGACTAAGTGCCAACGGCGCCCCTGGTCGCCCAGCCGAAAAAATGACTAAGTGCCAACAGCGCCCCTGGTCGCCCAAACACTCAACGCCCCTGGTCGCCCAGCCGAAAAAATGACTAAGTGCCAACAGTGCCCCTGGTCGCCCAGCCTTAAAAATGACAAAGTCACACTTCAGGCCGAATTGTGCCGAGCAGAGGCCGGCGTTCCTGGTTCCCTGGAGCGGCCAAATATTAGGCAAAGTGCCGGTGTCCGCCCGGTTCCCCAAACGCCCCTGGTCGCCCAACTCAGGGCAGAAGTGCTGAAGTCAGGCCGAGTGTCCTGGTTCCCTGGAGCGGCCAAATATTAGGCAAAGTGCCGCTGTCCGCCCGGTTCCCCAAACGCCCCTGGTCGCCCAACTCAGGGCAGAAGTGCTGAAGTCAGGCCGAGTGTCCTGGTTCCCTGGAGCGGCCAAATATTAGGCAAAAAGCCGGTGTCCGCCCGGTTCCCCAAACGCCCCTGGTCGCCCAACTCAGGGGCAGAAGTGCTGAAATGAGGCCGACCTGCCTGGTTCCCTGGAGCGGCCAAATATTAGGCAAAGTGCCGCTGTCCGCCCGGTTCCCCAAACGCCCCTGGTCGCCCAACTCAGGGCAGAAGTGCTGAAGTCAGGCCGAGTGTCCTGGTTCCCTGGAGCGGCCAAATATTAGGCAAAAAGCCGGTGTCCGCCCGGTTCCCCAAACGCCCCTGGTCGCCCAACTCAGGGGCAGAAGTGCTGAAATGAGGCCGAGTTGCCTGGTTCCCTAAAGCGGCCAAAAAAAGAGCAAAGTGCCGGTGTCCGCCCGGTTCCCCAAACGCCCCTGGTCGCCCAACTCAGGGGAGAAGTGCTGAAATGAGGCCGAGTTGCCTGGTTCCCTAAAGCGGCCAAATATTAGGCAAAGTGCCGGTGTCCGCCCGGTTCCCCAAACGCCCCTGGTCGCCCAACTCAGGGGCAGAAGTGCTGAAATGAGGCCGACCTGCCTGGTTCCCTGGAGCGGCCAAATATCAGGCAAAGTGCCGCTGTCCGCCCGGTTCCTCAAACGCCCCTGGTCGCCCAACTCAGGGGCAGAAGTGCAGGAATGAGGCCGACCTGCCTGGTTCCCTGGAGCGGCTAAAAATTAGGCAAAGTGCCGGTGTCAAACGCCCCTGGTCGCCCAGCCCAAAAAATGACAAAGTCCCACAAACGCCCCTGGTCGCCCAAACACTAAACGCCCCTGGTCGCCCAGCCGAAAAAATGACAAAGTCCCACAGACGCCCCTGGTCGCCCAAACACTCAACGCCCCTGGTCGCCCATCCGAAAAAATGACTAAGTGCCAACAGCGCCCCTGGTCGCCCAGCCCAAAAAATGACAAAGTGCCAACAGCGCCCCTGGTCGCCCAGCCTTAAAATATGACAAAGTCACACTTCAGGCCGAATTGTGCTGAACAGAGGCCGACCTGCCTGGTTCCCTGGAGCGGCCAAATAACAGGCAATGTCCCGGTGTCTGCCCGGTCCCTCAAACGCCCCTGGTCGCCCAGGATTAAAATATGACAAAGTCCCACTTCAGGCCGACTTGTGCTGAGCAGAGGCCGGCGTTCCTGGTTCCCTGGAGCGGCCGAATTAAAGGCAAAGTCCCGGTGTCAGCCCGGTCCCACAAACGCCCCTGGTCGCCCAGCCACACGGCGCCCCTGGTCGCCCATCCACAAAAACGGCAAAGTGTCAAAAATGCCCCTGGTCGCCCAGCCAATAAACGCCCCTGGTCGCCCATTCATAAAAACGGCAAAGTGTCAAAAATGCCCCTGGTCGCCCAGCCACACGGCGCCCCTGGTCGCCCATCCACAAAAACGGCAAAGTGTCAAAAATGCCCCTGGTCGCCCAGCCACTAGCCGCCCCTGGTCGCCCATCCATAAAAACGGCAAAGTGTCAAAAATGCCCCTGGTCGCCCAGCCAATAAACGCCCCTGGTCGCCCATTCATAAAAACGGCAAAGTGTCAAAAATGCCCCTGGTCGCCCAGCCACACGGCGCCCCTGGTCGCCCATCCACAAAAACGGCAAAGTGTCAAAAATGCCCCTGGTCGCCCAGCCACTAGCCGCCCCTGGTCGCCCATCCATAAAAACGGCAAAGTGTCAAAAATGCCCCTGGTCGCCCAGCAAACAAACGCCCCTGGTCGCCCATCCATAAAAACGGCAAAGTGTCAAAAATGCCCCTGGTCGCCCAGCAAACAAACGCCCCTGGTCGCCCATCCATAAAAACGGCAAAGTGTCAAAAATGCCCCTGGTCGCCCAGCAAACAAACGCCCCTGGTCGCCCATCCATAAAAACGGCAAAGTGTCAAAAATGCCCCTGGTCGCCCAGCAAACAAACGCCCCTGGTCGCCCATCCATAAAAACGGCAAAGTGTCAAAAATGCCCCTGGTCGCCCAGCAAACAAACGCCCCTGGTCGCCCATCCATAAAAACGGCAAAGTGTCAAAAATGCCCCTGGTCGCCCAGCAAACAAACGCCCCTGGTCGCCCATCCATAAAAACGGCAAAGTGTCAAAAATGCCCCTGGTCGCCCAGCAAACAAACGCCCCTGGTCGCCCATCCATAAAAACGGCAAAGTGTCAAAAATGCCCCTGGTCGCCCAGCAAACAAACGCCCCTGGTCGCCCAGCCGAAAAAATGACTAAGTGCAAACAGCGCCCCTGGTCGCCCAAACACTCAACGCCCCTGGTCGCCCAGCCGAAAAAATGACTAAGTGCCAACGGCGCCCCTGGTCGCCCAAACACTCAACGCCCCTGGTCGCCCAGCCTTAAAAATGACTAAGTGCAAACGGCGCCCCTGGTCGCCCAGCCGAAAAAATGACAAAGTGCCAACAGCGCCCCTGGTCGCCCAACCGAAAAAATGACTAAGTGCCCGCATCTTTTGCGTTGACCCCCCACCTCTACCCTCAAACCAAAAAGATGCGGAGGTTTGACCCAGATC
>NW_028283392.1:300000-384522 GCF_059441005.1 Hippichthys cyanospilos | reverse complement strand
CCGAGTGGAGCACATTTTGACCGTTTTTTAAAAAACATCATTGTACATTGAAATTTCTGTTTGCGTATGCTTTAGAAGCAAGAATTAAGAGGACTACATTCATTATTTCAGCTGAAAAATGCTTAGTTTATGATTTATAGTCAACATTAATGTAATGTCCCAAACAAGCGTTTTCAGCCCGAGTGGAGCACATTTTGACTGTTTTTTTAAAAACATCATTGTACATTGAAATTTCTGCTTGCGTATGCTTTAGAAGCAAGAATTAAGAGGACTACATTCATTATTTCAGCTGAAAAATGCTTAGTTTATGATTTATAGTCAACATTAATGTCATGTCCCAAACAAGCGTTTTCAGCCCGAGTGGAGCACATTTTGACTGTTTTTTTAAAAACATCATTGTACATTGAAATTTCTGCTTGCGTATGCTTTAGAAGCAAGAATTAAGAGGACTACATTCATTATTTCAGCTGAAAAATGCTTAGTTTATGATTTATAGTCAACATTAATGAAATGTTCCAAACAAGCGTTTTCAGCCCGAGTGGAGCACATTCTGACCCTTTTTTTAAAAACATCATTGTACATTGAAATTTCTGCTTGCGTATGCTTTAGAAGCAAGAATTAAGAGGACTACATTCATTATTTCAGCTGAAAAATGCTTAGTTTATGATTTATAGTCAACATTAATGTAATGTCCCAAACAAGCGTTTTCAGCCCGAGTGGAGCACATTTTGACTGTTTTTTTAAAAACATCATTGTACATTGAAATTTCTGCTTGCGTATGCTTTAGAAGCAAGAATTAAGAGGACTACATTCATTATTTCAGCTGAAAAATGCTTAGTTTATGATTTATAGTCAACATTAATTAAATGTCCCCAACAGCGTTTTCAGCCCGAGTGGAGCACATTTTGACTGTTTTTTTAAAAACATCATTGTACATTGAAATTTCTGCTTGCGAATGCTTTAGAAGCAAGAATTAAGAGGACTACATTCATTATTTCAGCTGAAAAATGCTTAGTTTTTGATTTGTAGTCAACATTAATGAAATGTCCCCAACAGCGTTTTCAGCCCGAGTGGAGCACATTTTGACTGTTTTTTTTAAAAACATCATTGTACATTGAAATTTCTGCTTGCGTATGCTTTAGAAGCAAGAATTAAGAGGACTACTTTCATTATTTCAGCTGAAAAATGCTTAGTTTTTGATTTGTAGTCAACATTAATGAAATGTCCCCAACAGCGTTTTCAGCCCGAGTGGAGCGCATTTTGACTGTTTTTTTTAAAAACATCATTGTACATTGAAATTTCTGCTTGCGTATGCTTTAGAAGCAAGAATTAAGAGGACTACATTCATTATTTCAGCTGAAAAATGCTTAGTTTATGATTTATAGTCAACATTAAGGAAATGTTCCGAACAAGCGTTTTCAGCCCGAGTGGAGCACATTTTGACCGTTTTTTAAAAAACATCATTGTACATTGAAATTTCTTTTTGCGTATGCTTTAGAAGCAAGAATTAAGAGGACTACATTCATTATTTCAGCTGAAAAATGCTTAGTTTATGATTTATAGTCAACATTAATGTAATGTCCCAAACAAGCGTTTTCAGCCCGAGTGGAGCACATTTTGACTGTTTTTTTAAAAACATCATTGTACATTGAAATTTCTGCTTGCGTATGCTTTAGAAGCAAGAATTAAGAGGACTACATTCATTATTTCAGCTGAAAAATGCTTAGTTTATGATTTATAGTCAACATTAATGTCATGTCCCAAACAAGCGTTTTCAGCCCGAGTGGAGCACATTTTGACTGTTTTTTTAAAAACATCATTGTACATTGAAATTTCTGCTTGCGTATGCTTTAGAAGCAAGAATTAAGAGGACTACATTCATTATTTCAGCTGAAAAATGCTTAGTTTATGATTTATAGTCAACATTAATGAAATGTTCCAAACAAGCGTTTTCAGCCCGAGTGGAGCACATTTTGACCCTTTTTTTAAAAACATCATTGTACATTGAAATTTCTGCTTGCGTATGCTTTAGAAGCAAGAATTAAGAGGACTACATTCATTATTTCAGCTGAAAAATGCTTAGTTTTTGATTTGTAGTCAACATTAATGAAATGTCCCCAACAGCGTTTTCAGCCCGAGTGGAGCGCATTTTGACTGTTTTTTTTAAAAACATCATTGTACATTGAAATTTCTGCTTGCGTATGCTTTAGAAGCAAGAATTAAGAGGACTACATTCATTATTTCAGCTGAAAAATGCTTAGTTTATGATTTATAGTCAACATTAATGTCATGTCCCAAACAAGCGTTTTCAGCCCGAGTGGAGCACATTTTGACTGTTTTTTTAAAAACATCATTGTACATTGAAATTTCTGCTTGCGTATGCTTTAGAAGCAAGAATTAAGAGGACTACATTCATTATTTCAGCTGAAAAATGCTTAGTTTATGATTTATAGTCAACATTAATGAAATGTTCCAAACAAGCGTTTTCAGCCCGAGTGGAGCACATTCTGACCCTTTTTTTAAAAACATCATTGTACATTGAAATTTCTGCTTGCGTATGCTTTAGAAGCAAGAATTAAGAGGACTACATTCATTATTTCAGCTGAAAAATGCTTAGTTTATGATTTATAGTCAACATTAATGTAATGTCCCAAACAAGCGTTTTCAGCCCGAGTGGAGCACATTTTGACTGTTTTTTTAAAAACATCATTGTACATTGAAATTTCTGCTTGCGTATGCTTTAGAAGCAAGAATTAAGAGGACTACATTCATTATTTCAGCTGAAAAATGCTTAGTTTATGATTTATAGTCAACATTAATTAAATGTCCCCAACAGCGTTTTCAGCCCGAGTGGAGCACATTTTGACTGTTTTTTTAAAAACATCATTGTACATTGAAATTTCTGCTTGCGAATGCTTTAGAAGCAAGAATTAAGAGGACTACATTCATTATTTCAGCTGAAAAATGCTTAGTTTTTGATTTGTAGTCAACATTAATGAAATGTCCCCAACAGCGTTTTCAGCCCGAGTGGAGCACATTTTGACTGTTTTTTTTAAAAACATCATTGTACATTGAAATTTCTGCTTGCGTATGCTTTAGAAGCAAGAATTAAGAGGACTACTTTCATTATTTCAGCTGAAAAATGCTTAGTTTTTGATTTGTAGTCAACATTAATGAAATGTCCCCAACAGCGTTTTCAGCCCGAGTGGAGCGCATTTTGACTGTTTTTTTTAAAAACATCATTGTACATTGAAATTTCTGCTTGCGTATGCTTTAGAAGCAAGAATTAAGAGGACTACATTCATTATTTCAGCTGAAAAATGCTTAGTTTATGATTTATAGTCAACATTAAGGAAATGTTCCGAACAAGCGTTTTCAGCCCGAGTGGAGCACATTTTGACCGTTTTTTAAAAAACATCATTGTACATTGAAATTTCTTTTTGCGTATGCTTTAGAAGCAAGAATTAAGAGGACTACATTCATTATTTCAGCTGAAAAATGCTTAGTTTATGATTTATAGTCAACATTAATGTAATGTCCCAAACAAGCGTTTTCAGCCCGAGTGGAGCACATTTTGACTGTTTTTTTAAAAACATCATTGTACATTGAAATTTCTGCTTGCGTATGCTTTAGAAGCAAGAATTAAGAGGACTACATTCATTATTTCAGCTGAAAAATGCTTAGTTTATGATTTATAGTCAACATTAATGTCATGTCCCAAACAAGCGTTTTCAGCCCGAGTGGAGCACATTTTGACTGTTTTTTTAAAAACATCATTGTACATTGAAATTTCTGCTTGCGTATGCTTTAGAAGCAAGAATTAAGAGGACTACATTCATTATTTCAGCTGAAAAATGCTTAGTTTATGATTTATAGTCAACATTAATGAAATGTTCCAAACAAGCGTTTTCAGCCCGAGTGGAGCACATTTTGACCCTTTTTTTAAAAACATCATTGTACATTGAAATTTCTGCTTGCGTATGCTTTAGAAGCAAGAATTAAGAGGACTACATTCATTATTTCAGCTGAAAAATGCTTAGTTTTTGATTTGTAGTCAACATTAATGAAATGTCCCCAACAGCGTTTTCAGCCCGAGTGGTGCGCATTTTGACTGTTTTTTTTAAAAACATCATTGTACATTGAAATTTCTGCTTGCGTATGCTTTAGAAGCAAGAATTAAGAGGACTACATTCATTATTTCAGCTGAAAAATGCTTAGTTTATGATTTATAGTCAACATTAAGGAAATGTTCCGAACAAGCGTTTTCAGCCCGAGTGGAGCACATTTTGACCGTTTTTTAAAAAACATCATTGTACATTGAAATTTCTGTTTGCGTATGCTTTAGAAGCAAGAATTAAGAGGACTACATTCATTATTTCAGCTGAAAAATGCTTAGTTTATGATTTATAGTCAACATTAATGTAATGTCCCAAACAAGCGTTTTCAGCCCGAGTGGAGCACATTTTGACTGTTTTTTTAAAAACATCATTGTACATTGAAATTTCTGCTTGCGTATGCTTTAGAAGCAAGAATTAAGAGGACTACATTCATTATTTCAGCTGAAAAATGCTTAGTTTATGATTTATAGTCAACATTAATGAAATGTCCCCAACAGCGTTTTCAGCCCGAGTGGAGCACATTTTGACTGTTTTTTTAAAAACATCATTGTACATTGAAATTTCTGCTTGCGAATGCTTTAGAAGCAAGAATTAAGAGGACTACATTCATTATTTCAGCTGAAAAATGCTTAGTTTTTGATTTGTAGTCAACATTAATGAAATGTCCCCAACAGCGTTTTCAGCCCGAGTGGAGCACATTTTGACTGTTTTTTTTAAAAACATCATTGTACATTGAAATTTCTGCTTGCGTATGCTTTAGAAGCAAGAATTAAGAGGACTACTTTCATTATTTCAGCTGAAAAATGCTTAGTTTTTGATTTGTAGTCAACATTAATGAAATGTCCCCAACAGCGTTTTCAGCCCGAGTGGAGCGCATTTTGACTGTTTTTTTTAAAAACATCATTGTACATTGAAATTTCTGCTTGCGTATGCTTTAGAAGCAAGAATTAAGAGGACTACATTCATTATTTCAGCTGAAAAATGCTTAGTTTATGATTTATAGTCAACATTAAGGAAATGTTCCGAACAAGCGTTTTCAGCCCGAGTGGAGCACATTTTGACCGTTTTTTAAAAAACATCATTGTACATTGAAATTTCTTTTTGCGTATGCTTTAGAAGCAAGAATTAAGAGGACTACATTCATTATTTCAGCTGAAAAATGCTTAGTTTATGATTTATAGTCAACATTAATGTAATGTCCCAAACAAGCGTTTTCAGCCCGAGTGGAGCACATTTTGACTGTTTTTTTAAAAACATCATTGTACATTGAAATTTCTGCTTGCGTATGCTTTAGAAGCAAGAATTAAGAGGACTACATTCATTATTTCAGCTGAAAAATGCTTAGTTTATGATTTATAGTCAACATTAATGTCATGTCCCAAACAAGCGTTTTCAGCCCGAGTGGAGCACATTTTGACTGTTTTTTTAAAAACATCATTGTACATTGAAATTTCTGCTTGCGTATGCTTTAGAAGCAAGAATTAAGAGGACTACATTCATTATTTCAGCTGAAAAATGCTTAGTTTATGATTTATAGTCAACATTAATGAAATGTTCCAAACAAGCGTTTTCAGCCCGAGTGGAGCACATTTTGACCCTTTTTTTAAAAACATCATTGTACATTGAAATTTCTGCTTGCGTATGCTTTAGAAGCAAGAATTAAGAGGACTACATTCATTATTTCAGCTGAAAAATGCTTAGTTTTTGATTTGTAGTCAACATTAATAAAATGTCCCCAACAGCGTTTTCAGCCCGAGTGGAGCGCATTTTGACTGTTTTTTTTAAAAACATCATTGTACATTGAAATTTCTGCTTGCGTATGCTTTAGAAGCAAGAATTAAGAGGACTACATTCATTATTTCAGCTGAAAAATGCTTAGTTTATGATTTATAGTCAACATTAAGGAAATGTTCCGAACAAGCGTTTTCAGCCCGAGTGGAGCACATTTTGACCGTTTTTTAAAAAACATCATTGTACATTGAAATTTCTGTTTGCGTATGCTTTAGAAGCAAGAATTAAGAGGACTACATTCATTATTTCAGCTGAAAAATGCTTAGTTTATGATTTATAGTCAACATTAATGTAATGTCCCAAACAAGCGTTTTCAGCCCGAGTGGAGCACATTTTGACTGTTTTTTTAAAAACATCATTGTACATTGAAATTTCTGCTTGCGTATGCTTTAGAAGCAAGAATTAAGAGGACTACATTCATTATTTCAGCTGAAAAATGCTTAGTTTATGATTTATAGTCAACATTAATGAAATGTCCCCAACAGCGTTTTCAGCCCGAGTGGAGCACATTTTGACTGTTTTTTTAAAAACATCATTGTACATTGAAATTTCTGCTTGCGAATGCTTTAGAAGCAAGAATTAAGAGGACTACATTCATTATTTCAGCTGAAAAATGCTTAGTTTTTGATTTGTAGTCAACATTAATGAAATGTCCCCAACAGCGTTTTCAGCCCGAGTGGAGCACATTTTGACTGTTTTTTTTAAAAACATCATTGTACATTGAAATTTCTGCTTGCGTATGCTTTAGAAGCAAGAATTAAGAGGACTACTTTCATTATTTCAGCTGAAAAATGCTTAGTTTTAGATTTGTAGTCAACATTAATGAAATGTCCCCAACAGCGTTTTCAGCCCGAGTGGAGCGCATTTTGACTGTTTTTTTTAAAAACATCATTGTACATTGAAATTTCTGCTTGCGTATGCTTTAGAAGCAAGAATTAAGAGGACTACATTCATTATTTCAGCTGAAAAATGCTTAGTTTATGATTTATAGTCAACATTAAGGAAATGTTCCGAACAAGCGTTTTCAGCCCGAGTGGAGCACATTTTGACCGTTTTTTAAAAAACATCATTGTACATTGAAATTTCTTTTTGCGTATGCTTTAGAAGCAAGAATTAAGAGGACTACATTCATTATTTCAGCTGAAAAATGCTTAGTTTATGATTTATAGTCAACATTAATGTCATGTCCCAAACAAGCGTTTTCAGCCCGAGTGGAGCACATTTTGACCCTTTTTTTAAAAACATCATTGTACATTGAAATTTCTGCTTGCGTATGCTTTAGAAGCAAGAATTAAGAGGACTACATTCATTATTTCAGCTGAAAAATGCTTAGTTTATGATTTATAGTCAACATTAATGTAATGTCCCAAACAAGCGTTTTCAGCCCGAGTGGAGCACATTTTGACCGTTTTTTTAAAAACATCATTGTACATTGAAATTTCTGTTTGCGTATGCTTTAGAAGCAAGAATTAAGAGGACTACATTCATTATTTCAGCTGAAAAATGCTTAGTTTATGATTTATAGTCAACATTAATGAAATGTCCCCAACAGCGTTTTCAGCCCGAGTGGAGCACATTTTGACCGTTTTTTTAAAAACATCATTGTACATTGAATTTTCTGTTTGTGTATGCTTTAGAAGCAAGAATTAAGAGGACTACATTCATTATTTCAGCTGAAAAATGCTTAGTTTATGATTTATAGTCAACATTAATGAAATGTTCCAAACAAGCGTTTTCAGCCCGAGTGGAGCACATTTTGACCGATTTTTTAAAAACATCATTGTACATTGAAATTTCTGTTTGTGTATGCTTTAGAAGCAAGAATTAAGAGGACTACATTCATTATTTAAGCTGAAAAATGCTTAGTTTATGATTTATAGTCAACATTAATGTAATGTCCCAAACAAGCGTTTTCAGCCCGAGTGGAGCACATTTTGACCGTTTTTTTAAAAACATCATTGTACATTGAAATTTCTGTTTGCGTATGCTTTAGAAGCAAGAATTAAGAGGACTACATTCATTATTTCAGCTGAAAAATGCTTAGTTTTTGATTTATAGTCAACATTAATGAAATGTCCCCAACAGCGTTTTCAGCCCGAGTGGAGCACATTTTGGCTGTTTTTTTTAAAAACATCATTGTACATTGAAATTTCTGCTTGCGTATGCTTTAGAAGCAAGAATTAAAAGGACTACATTCATTATTTCAGCTGAAAAATGCTTAGTTTATGATTTATAGTCAACATTAATGAAATGTCCCCAACAGCGTTTTCAGCCCGAGTGGAGCACATTTTGACTGTTTTTTTAAAAACATCATTGTACATTGAAATTTCTGCTTGCGTATGCTTTAGAAGCAAGAATTAAGAGGACTACATTCATTATTTCAGCTGAAAAATGCTTAGTTTATGATTTATAGTCAACATTAATGAAATGTTCCAAACAAGCGTTTTCAGCCCGAGTGGAGCACATTTTGACTGTTTTTTTAAAAACATCATTGTACATTGAAATTTCTGCTTGCGTATGCTTTAGAAGCAAGAATTAAGAGAACTACATTCATTATTTCAGCTGAAAAATGCTTAGTTTATGATTTATAGTCAACATTAATGTCATGTCCCAAACAAGCGTTTTCAGCCCGAGTGGAGCACATTTTGACTGTTTTTTTAAAAACATCATTGTACATTGAAATTTCTGCTTGCGTATGCTTTAGAAGCAAGAATTAAGAGGACTACATTCATTATTTCAGCTGAAAAATGCTTAGTTTATGATTTATAGTCAACATTAATGAAATGTTCCAAACAAGCGTTTTCAGCCCGAGTGGAGCACATTTTGACCCTTTTTTTAAAAACATCATTGTACATTGAAATTTCTGCTTGCGTATGCTTTAGAAGCAAGAATTAAGAGGACTACATTCATTATTTCAGCTGAAAAATGCTTAGTTTATGATTTATAGTCAACATTAATGTAATGTCCCAAACAAGCGTTTTCAGTCCGAGTGGAGCACATTTTGACTGTTTTTTTAAAAACATCATTATACATTAAAATTTCTACTTACGTATGCTTTAGAAGCAAGAATTAAGAGGACTACATTCATTATTTCAGCTGAAAAATGCTTAGTTTATGATTTATAGTCAACATTAATGTCATGTCCCAAACAAGCGTTTTCAGCCCGAGTGGAGCACATTTTGACTGTTTTTTTAAAAACATCATTGTACATTGAAATTTCTGCTTGCGTATGCTTTAGAAGCAAGAATTAAGAGGACTACATTCATTATTTCAGCTGAAAAATGCTTAGTTTATGATTTATAGTCAACATTAATGAAATGTTCCAAACAAGCGTTTTCAGCCCGAGTGGAGCACATTTTGACTGATTTTTTAAAAACATCATTGTACATTGAAATTTCTGCTTGCGTATGCTTTAGAAGCAAGAATTAAGAGGACTACATTCATTATTTCAGCTGAAAAATGCTTAGTTTATGATTTATAGTCAACATTAAGGAAATGTTCCGAACAAGCGTTTTCAGCCCGAGTGGAGCACATTTTGACCGTTTTTTAAAAAACATCATTGTACATTGAAATTTCTGTTTGCGTATGCTTTAGAAGCAAGAATTAAGAGGACTACATTCATTATTTCAGCTGAAAAATGCTTAGTTTATGATTTATAGTCAACATTAATGTAATGTCCCAAACAAGCGTTTTCAGCCCGAGTGGAGCACATTTTGACTGTTTTTTTAAAAACATCATTGTACATTGAAATTTCTGCTTGCGTATGCTTTAGAAGCAAGAATTAAGAGGACTACATTCATTATTTCAGCTGAAAAATGCTTAGTTTATGATTTATAGTCAACATTAATGTCATGTCCCAAACAAGCGTTTTCAGCCCGAGTGGAGCACATTTTGACTGTTTTTTTAAAAACATCATTGTACATTGAAATTTCTGCTTGCGTATGCTTTAGAAGCAAGAATTAAGAGGACTACATTCATTATTTCAGCTGAAAAATGCTTAGTTTATGATTTATAGTCAACATTAATGAAATGTTCCAAACAAGCGTTTTCAGCCCGAGTGGAGCACATTCTGACCCTTTTTTTAAAAACATCATTGTACATTGAAATTTCTGCTTGCGTATGCTTTAGAAGCAAGAATTAAGAGGACAACATTCATTATTTCAGCTGAAAAATGCTTAGTTTATGATTTATAGTCAACATTAATGTAATGTCCCAAACAAGCGTTTTCAGCCCGAGTGGAGCACATTTTGACTGTTTTTTTAAAAACATCATTGTACATTGAAATTTCTGCTTGCGTATGCTTTAGAAGCAAGAATTAAGAGGACTACATTCATTATTTCAGCTGAAAAATGCTTAGTTTATGATTTATAGTCAACATTAATTAAATGTCCCCAACAGCGTTTTCAGCCCGAGTGGAGCACATTTTGACTGTTTTTTTAAAAACATCATTGTACATTGAAATTTCTGCTTGCGAATGCTTTAGAAGCAAGAATTAAGAGGACTACATTCATTATTTCAGCTGAAAAATGCTTAGTTTTTGATTTGTAGTCAACATTAATGAAATGTCCCCAACAGCGTTTTCAGCCCGAGTGGAGCACATTTTGACTGTTTTTTTTAAAAACATCATTGTACATTGAAATTTCTGCTTGCGTATGCTTTAGAAGCAAGAATTAAGAGGACTACTTTCATTATTTCAGCTGAAAAATGCTTAGTTTTTGATTTGTAGTCAACATTAATGAAATGTCCCCAACAGCGTTTTCAGCCCGAGTGGAGCGCATTTTGACTGTTTTTTTTAAAAACATCATTGTACATTGAAATTTCTGCTTGCGTATGCTTTAGAAGCAAGAATTAAGAGGACTACATTCATTATTTCAGCTGAAAAATGCTTAGTTTATGATTTATAGTCAACATTAAGGAAATGTTCCGAACAAGCGTTTTCAGCCCGAGTGGAGCACATTTTGACCGTTTTTTAAAAAACATCATTGTACATTGAAATTTCTTTTTGCGTATGCTTTAGAAGCAAGAATTAAGAGGACTACATTCATTATTTCAGCTGAAAAATGCTTAGTTTATGATTTATAGTCAACATTAATGTAATGTCCCAAACAAGCGTTTTCAGCCCGAGTGGAGCACATTTTGACTGTTTTTTTAAAAACATCATTGTACATTGAAATTTCTGCTTGCGTATGCTTTAGAAGCAAGAATTAAGAGGACTACATTCATTATTTCAGCTGAAAAATGCTTAGTTTATGATTTATAGTCAACATTAATGTCATGTCCCAAACAAGCGTTTTCAGCCCGAGTGGAGCACATTTTGACTGTTTTTTTAAAAACATCATTGTACATTGAAATTTCTGCTTGCGTATGCTTTAGAAGCAAGAATTAAGAGGACTACATTCATTATTTCAGCTGAAAAATGCTTAGTTTATGATTTATAGTCAACATTAATGAAATGTTCCAAACAAGCGTTTTCAGCCCGAGTGGAGCACATTTTGACCCTTTTTTTAAAAACATCATTGTACATTGAAATTTCTGCTTGCGTATGCTTTAGAAACAAGAATTAAGAGGACTACATTCATTATTTCAGCTGAAAAATGCTTAGTTTTTGATTTGTAGTCAACATTAATGAAATGTCCCCAACAGCGTTTTCAGCCCGAGTGGAGCGCATTTTGACTGTTTTTTTTAAAAACATCATTGTACATTGAAATTTCTGCTTGCGTATGCTTTAGAAGCAAGAATTAAGAGGACTACATTCATTATTTCAGCTGAAAAATGCTTAGTTTATGATTTATAGTCAACATTAAGGAAATGTTCCGAACAAGCGTTTTCAGCCCGAGTGGAGCACATTTTGACCGTTTTTTAAAAAACATCATTGTACATTGAAATTTCTGTTTGCGTATGCTTTAGAAGCAAGAATTAAGAGGACTACATTCATTATTTCAGCTGAAAAATGCTTAGTTTATGATTTATAGTCAACATTAATGTAATGTCCCAAACAAGCGTTTTCAGCCCGAGTGGAGCACATTTTGACTGTTTTTTTAAAAACATCATTGTACATTGAAATTTCTGCTTGCGTATGCTTTAGAAGCAAGAATTAAGAGGACTACATTCATTATTTCAGCTGAAAAATGCTTAGTTTATGATTTATAGTCAACATTAATGTCATGTCCCAAACAAGCGTTTTCAGCCCGAGTGGAGCACATTTTGACTGTTTTTTTAAAAACATCATTGTACATTGAAATTTCTGCTTGCGTATGCTTTAGAAGCAAGAATTAAGAGGACTACATTCATTATTTCAGCTGAAAAATGCTTAGTTTATGATTTATAGTCAACATTAATGAAATGTTCCAAACAAGCGTTTTCAGCCCGAGTGGAGCACATTTTGACCCTTTTTTTAAAAACATCATTGTACATTGAAATTTCTGCTTGCGTATGCTTTAGAAACAAGAATTAAGAGGACTACATTCATTATTTCAGCTGAAAAATGCTTAGTTTTTGATTTGTAGTCAACATTAATGAAATGTCCCCAACAGCGTTTTCAGCCCGAGTGGAGCGCATTTTGACTGTTTTTTTTAAAAACATCATTGTACATTGAAATTTCTGCTTGCGTATGCTTTAGAAGCAAGAATTAAGAGGACTACATTCATTATTTCAGCTGAAAAATGCTTAGTTTATGATTTATAGTCAACATTAAGGAAATGTTCCGAACAAGCGTTTTCAGCCCGAGTGGAGCACATTTTGACCGTTTTTTAAAAAACATCATTGTACATTGAAATTTCTGTTTGCGTATGCTTTAGAAGCAAGAATTAAGAGGACTACATTCATTATTTCAGCTGAAAAATGCTTAGTTTATGATTTATAGTCAACATTAATGTAATGTCCCAAACAAGCGTTTTCAGCCCGAGTGGAGCACATTTTGACTGTTTTTTTAAAAACATCATTGTACATTGAAATTTCTGCTTGCGTATGCTTTAGAAGCAAGAATTAAGAGGACTACATTCATTATTTCAGCTGAAAAATGCTTAGTTTATTATTTATAGTCAACATTAATGAAATGTCCCCAACAGCGTTTTCAGCCCGAGTGGAGCACATTTTGACTGTTTTTTTAAAAACATCATTGTACATTGAAATTTCTGCTTGCGAATGCTTTAGAAGCAAGAATTAAGAGGACTACATTCATTATTTCAGCTGAAAAATGCTTAGTTTTTGATTTGTAGTCAACATTAATGAAATGTCCCCAACAGCGTTTTCAGCCCGAGTGGAGCACATTTTGACTGTTTTTTTTAAAAACATCATTGTACATTGAAATTTCTGCTTGCGTATGCTTTAGAAGCAAGAATTAAGAGGACTACTTTCATTATTTCAGCTGAAAAATGCTTAGTTTTTGATTTGTAGTCAACATTAATGAAATGTCCCCAACAGCGTTTTCAGCCCGAGTGGAGCGCATTTTGACTGTTTTTTTTAAAAACATCATTGTACATTGAAATTTCTGCTTGCGTATGCTTTAGAAGCAAGAATTAAGAGGACTACATTCATTATTTCAGCTGAAAAATGCTTAGTTTATGATTTATAGTCAACATTAAGGAAATGTTCCGAACAAGCGTTTTCAGCCCGAGTGGAGCACATTTTGACCGTTTTTTAAAAAACATCATTGTACATTGAAATTTCTTTTTGCGTATGCTTTAGAAGCAAGAATTAAGAGGACTACATTCATTATTTCAGCTGAAAAATGCTTAGTTTATGATTTATAGTCAACATTAATGTCATGTCCCAAACAAGCGTTTTCAGCCCGAGTGGAGCACATTTTGACTGTTTTTTTAAAAACATCATTGTACATTGAAATTTCTGCTTGCGTATGCTTTAGAAGCAAGAATTAAGAGGACTACATTCATTATTTCAGCTGAAAAATGCTTAGTTTATGATTTATAGTCAACATTAATGTCATGTCCCAAACAAGCGTTTTCAGCCCGAGTGGAGCACATTTTGACTGTTTTTTTAAAAACATCATTGTACATTGAAATTTCTGCTTGCGTATGCTTTAGAAGCAAGAATTAAGAGGACTACATTCATTATTTCAGCTGAAAAATGCTTAGTTTATGATTTATAGTCAACATTAATGAAATGTTCCAAACAAGCGTTTTCAGCCCGAGTGGAGCACATTTTGACCCTTTTTTTAAAAACATCATTGTACATTGAAATTTCTGCTTGCGTATGCTTTAGAAGCAAGAATTAAGAGGACTACATTCATTATTTCAGCTGAAAAATGCTTAGTTTTTGATTTGTAGTCAACATTAATAAAATGTCCCCAACAGCGTTTTCAGCCCGAGTGGAGCGCATTTTGACTGTTTTTTTTAAAAACATCATTGTACATTGAAATTTCTGCTTGCGTATGCTTTAGAAGCAAGAATTAAGAGGACTACATTCATTATTTCAGCTGAAAAATGCTTAGTTTATGATTTATAGTCAACATTAAGGAAATGTTCCGAACAAGCGTTTTCAGCCCGAGTGGAGCACATTTTGACCGTTTTTTAAAAAACATCATTGTACATTGAAATTTCTGTTTGCGTATGCTTTAGAAGCAAGAATTAAGAGGACTACATTCATTATTTCAGCTGAAAAATGCTTAGTTTATGATTTATAGTCAACATTAATGTAATGTCCCAAACAAGCGTTTTCAGCCCGAGTGGAGCACATTTTGACTGTTTTTTTAAAAACATCATTGTACATTGAAATTTCTGCTTGCGTATGCTTTAGAAGCAAGAATTAAGAGGACTACATTCATTATTTCAGCTGAAAAATGCTTAGTTTATGATTTATAGTCAACATTAATGAAATGTCCCCAACAGCGTTTTCAGCCCGAGTGGAGCACATTTTGACTGTTTTTTTAAAAACATCATTGTACATTGAAATTTCTGCTTGCGAATGCTTTAGAAGCAAGAATTAAGAGGACTACATTCATTATTTCAGCTGAAAAATGCTTAGTTTTTGATTTGTAGTCAACATTAATGAAATGTCCCCAACAGCGTTTTCAGCCCGAGTGGAGCACATTTTGACTGTTTTTTTTAAAAACATCATTGTACATTGAAATTTCTGCTTGCGTATGCTTTAGAAGCAAGAATTAAGAGGACTACTTTCATTATTTCAGCTGAAAAATGCTTAGTTTTTGATTTGTAGTCAACATTAATGAAATGTCCCCAACAGCGTTTTCAGCCCGAGTGGAGCGCATTTTGACTGTTTTTTTTAAAAACATCATTGTACATTGAAATTTCTGCTTGCGTATGCTTTAGAAGCAAGAATTAAGAGGACTACATTCATTATTTCAGCTGAAAAATGCTTAGTTTATGATTTATAGTCAACATTAAGGAAATGTTCCGAACAAGCGTTTTCAGCCCGAGTGGAGCACATTTTGACCGTTTTTTAAAAAACATCATTGTACATTGAAATTTCTTTTTGCGTATGCTTTAGAAGCAAGAATTAAGAGGACTACATTCATTATTTCAGCTGAAAAATGCTTAGTTTATGATTTATAGTCAACATTAATGTCATGTCCCAAACAAGCGTTTTCAGCCCGAGTGGAGCACATTTTGACCCTTTTTTTAAAAACATCATTGTACATTGAAATTTCTGCTTGCGTATGCTTTAGAAGCAAGAATTAAGAGGACTACATTCATTATTTCAGCTGAAAAATGCTTAGTTTATGATTTATAGTCAACATTAATGTAATGTCCCAAACAAGCGTTTTCAGCCCGAGTGGAGCACATTTTGACCGTTTTTTTAAAAACATCATTGTACATTGAAATTTCTGTTTGCGTATGCTTTAGAAGCAAGAATTAAGAGGACTACATTCATTATTTCAGCTGAAAAATGCTTAGTTTATGATTTATAGTCAACATTAATGAAATGTCCCCAACAGCGTTTTCAGCCCGAGTGGAGCACATTTTGACCGTTTTTTTAAAAACATCATTGTACATTGAATTTTCTGTTTGTGTATGCTTTAGAAGCAAGAATTAAGAGGACTACATTCATTATTTCAGCTGAAAAATGCTTAGTTTATGATTTATAGTCAACATTAATGAAATGTTCCAAACAAGCGTTTTCAGCCCGAGTGGAGCACATTTTGAACGATTTTTTAAAAACATCATTGTACATTGAAATTTCTGTTTGTGTATGCTTTAGAAGCAAGAATTAAGAGGACTACATTCATTATTTAAGCTGAAAAATGCTTAGTTTATGATTTATAGTCAACATTAATGTAATGTCCCAAACAAGCGTTTTCAGCCCGAGTGGAGCACATTTTGACCGTTTTTTTAAAAACATCATTGTACATTGAAATTTCTGTTTGCGTATGCTTTAGAAGCAAGAATTAAGAGGACTACATTCATTATTTCAGCTGAAAAATGCTTAGTTTATGATTTATAGTCAACATTAATGTAATGTCCCCAACAGCGTTTTCAGCCCGAGTGGAGCACATTTTGACTGTTTTTTTAAAAACATCATTGTACATTGAAATTTCTGCTTGCGTATGCTTTAGAAGCAAGAATTAAGAGGACTACATTCATTATTTCAGCTGAAAAATGCTTAGTTTTTGATTTATAGTCAACATTAATGAAATGTCCCCAACAGCGTTTTCAGCCCGAGTGGAGCACATTTTGGCTGTTTTTTTTAAAAACATCATTGTACATTGAAATTTCTGCTTGCGTATGCTTTAGAAGCAAGAATTAAAAGGACTACATTCATTATTTCAGCTGAAAAATGCTTAGTTTATGATTTATAGTCAACATTAATGAAATGTCCCCAACAGCGTTTTCAGCCCGAGTGGAGCACATTTTGACTGTTTTTTTAAAAACATCATTGTACATTGAAATTTCTGCTTGCGTATGCTTTAGAAGCAAGAATTAAGAGGACTACATTCATTATTTCAGCTGAAAAATGCTTAGTTTATGATTTATAGTCAACATTAATGAAATGTTCCAAACAAGCGTTTTCAGCCCGAGTGGAGCACATTTTGACTGTTTTTTTAAAAACATCATTGTACATTGAAATTTCTGCTTGCGTATGCTTTAGAAGCAAGAATTAAGAGGACTACATTCATTATTTCAGCTGAAAAATGCTTAGTTTATGATTTATAGTCAACATTAATGTCATGTCCCAAACAAGCGTTTTCAGCCCGAGTGGAGCACATTTTGACTGTTTTTTTAAAAACATCATTGTACATTGAAATTTCTGCTTGCGTATGCTTTAGAAGCAAGAATTAAGAGGACTACATTCATTATTTCAGCTGAAAAATGCTTAGTTTATGATTTATAGTCAACATTAATGAAATGTTCCAAACAAGCGTTTTCAGCCCGAGTGGAGCACATTTTGACCCTTTTTTTAAAAACATCATTGTACATTGAAATTTCTGCTTGCGTATGCTTTAGAAGCAAGAATTAAGAGGACTACATTCATTATTTCAGCTGAAAAATGCTTAGTTTATGATTTATAGTCAACATTAATGAAATGTCCCCAACAGCGTTTTCAGCCCGAGTGGAGCACATTTTGACCGTTTTTTTAAAAACATCATTGTACATTGAATTTTCTGTTTGTGTATGCTTTAGAAGCAAGAATTAAGAGGACTACATTCATTATTTCAGCTGAAAAATGCTTAGTTTATGATTTATAGTCAACATTAATGAAATGTCCCCAACAGCGTTTTCAGCCCGAGTGGAGCACATTTTGACTGTTTTTTTAAAAACATCATTGTACATTGAAATTTCTGCTTGCGTATGCTTTAGAAGCAAGAATTAAGAGGACTACATTCATTATTTCAGCTGAAAAATGCTTAGTTTTTGATTTATAGTCAACATTAATGAAATGTCCCCAACAGCGTTTTCAGCCCGAGTGGAGCACATTTTGGCTGTTTTTTTAAAAAACATCATTGTACATTGAAATTTCTGCTTGCGTATGCTTTAGAAGCAAGAATTAAAAGGACTACATTCATTATTTCAGCTGAAAAATGCTTAGTTTATGATTTATAGTCAACATTAATGAAATGTCCCCAACAGCGTTTTCAGCCCGAGTGGAGCACATTTTGACCGTTTTTTTAAAAACATCATTGTACATTGAAATTTCTGCTTGCGTATGCTTTAGAAGCAAGAATTAAGAGGACTACATTCATTATTTCAGCTGAAAAATGCTTAGTTTATGATTTATAGTCAACATTAATGTCATGTCCCAAACAAGCGTTTTCAGCCCGAGTGGAGCACATTTTGACTGTTTTTTTAAAAACATCATTGTACATTGAAATTTCTGCTTGCGTATGCTTTAGAAGCAAGAATTAAGAGGACTACATTCATTATTTCAGCTGAAAAATGCTTAGTTTATGATTTATAGTCAACATTAATGAAAGTTTCCAAACAAGCGTTTTCAGCCCGAGTGGAGCACATTTTGACCGTTTTTTTAAAAACATCATTGTACATTGAAATTTCTGCTTGCGTATGCTTTAGAAGCAAGAATTAAGAGGACTACATTCATTATTTCAGCTGAAAAATGCTTAGTTTTTGATTTGTAGTCAACATTAATGAAATGTCCCCAACAGCGTTTTCAGCCCGAGTGGAGCGCATTTTGACTGTTTTTTTTAAAAACATCATTGTACATTGAAATTTCTGCTTGCGTATGCTTTAGAAGCAAGAATTAAGAGGACTACATTCATTATTTCAGCTGAAAAATGCTTAGTTTATGATTTATAGTCAACATTAAGGAAATGTTCCGAACAAGCGTTTTCAGCCCGAGTGGAGCACATTTTGACCGTTTTTTAAAAAACATCATTGTACATTGAAATTTCTTTTTGCGTATGCTTTAGAAGCAAGAATTAAGAGGACTACATTCATTATTTCAGCTGAAAAATGCTTAGTTTATGATTTATAGTCAACATTAATGTCATGTCCCAAACAAGCGTTTTCAGCCCGAGTGGAGCACATTTTGACTGCTTTTTTAAAAACATCATTGTACATTGAAATTTCTGCTTGCGTATGCTTTAGAAGCAAGAATTAAGAGGACTACATTCATTATTTCAGCTGAAAAATGCTTAGTTTATGATTTATAGTCAACATTAATGAAATGTTCCAAACAAGCGTTTTCAGCCCGAGTGGAGCACATTTTGACCCTTTTTTTAAAAACATCATTGTACATTGAAATTTCTGCTTGCGTATGCTTTAGAAGCAAGAATTAAGAGGACTACATTCATTATTTCAGCTGAAAAATGCTTAGTTTATGATTTATAGTCAACATTAATGTCATGTCCCAAACAAGCGTTTTCAGCCCGAGTGGAGCACATTTTGACTGTTTTTTTAAAAACATCATTGTACATTGAAATTTCTGCTTGCGTATGCTTTAGAAGCAAGAATTAAGAGGACTACATTCATTATTTCAGCTGAAAAATGCTTAGTTTATGATTTATAGTCAACATTAATGAAATGTTCCAAACAAGCGTTTTCAGCCCGAGTGGAGCACATTTTGACCCTTTTTTTAAAAACATCATTGTACATTGAAATTTCTGCTTGCGTATGCTTTAGAAGCAAGAATTAAGAGGACTACATTCATTATTTCAGCTGAAAAATGCTTAGTTTATGATTTATAGTCAACATTAATGTCATGTCCCAAACAAGCGTTTTCAGCCCGAGTGGAGCACATTTTGACTGTTTTTTTAAAAACATCATTGTACATTGAAATTTCTGCTTGCGTATGCTTTAGAAGCAAGAATTAAGAGGACTACATTCATTATTTCAGCTGAAAAATGCTTAGTTTATGATTTATAGTCAACATTAATGAAATGTTCCAAACAAGCGTTTTCAGCCCGAGTGGAGCACATTTTGACCCTTTTTTTAAAAACATCATTGTACATTGAAATTTCTGCTTGCGTATGCTTTAGAAGCAAGAATTAAGAGGACTACATTCATTATTTCAGCTGAAAAATGCTTAGTTTTTGATTTGTAGTCAACATTAATGAAATGTCCCCAACAGCGTTTTCAGCCCGAGTGGAGCGCATTTTGACTGTTTTTTTTAAAAACATCATTGTACATTGAAATTTCTGCTTGCGTATGCTTTAGAAGCAAGAATTAAGAGGACTACATTCATTATTTCAGCTGAAAAATGCTTAGTTTATGATTTATAGTCAACATTAAGGAAATGTTCCGAACAAGCGTTTTCAGCCCGAGTGGAGCACATTTTGACCGTTTTTTAAAAAACATCATTGTACATTGAAATTTCTGTTTGCGTATGCTTTAGAAGCAAGAATTAAGAGGACTACATTCATTATTTCAGCTGAAAAATGCTTAGTTTATGATTTATAGTCAACATTAATGTAATGTCCCAAACAAGCGTTTTCAGCCCGAGTGGAGCACATTTTGACTGTTTTTTTAAAAACATCATTGTACATTGAAATTTCTGCTTGCGTATGCTTTAGAAGCAAGAATTAAGAGGACTACATTCATTATTTCAGCTGAAAAATGCTTAGTTTATGATTTATAGTCAACATTAATTAAATGTCCCCAACAGCGTTTTCAGCCCGAGTGGAGCACATTTTGACTGTTTTTTTAAAAACATCATTGTACATTGAAATTTCTGCTTGCGAATGCTTTAGAAGCAAGAATTAAGAGGACTACATTCATTATTTCAGCTGAAAAATGCTTAGTTTTTGATTTGTAGTCAACATTAATGAAATGTCCCCAACAGCGTTTTCAGCCCGAGTGGAGCGCATTTTGACTGTTTTTTTTAAAAACATCATTGTACATTGAAATTTCTGCTTGCGTATGCTTTAGAAGCAAGAATTAAGAGGACTACATTCATTATTTCAGCTGAAAAATGCTTAGTTTATGATTTATAGTCAACATTAAGGAAATGTTCCGAACAAGCGTTTTCAGCCCGAGTGGAGCACATTTTGACCGTTTTTTAAAAAACATCATTGTACATTGAAATTTCTTTTTGCGTATGCTTTAGAAGCAAGAATTAAGAGGACTACATTCATTATTTCAGCTGAAAAATGCTTAGTTTATGATTTATAGTCAACATTAATGTCATGTCCCAAACAAGCGTTTTCAGCCCGAGTGGAGCACATTTTGACTGCTTTTTTAAAAACATCATTGTACATTGAAATTTCTGCTTGCGTATGCTTTAGAAGCAAGAATTAAGAGGACTACATTCATTATTTCAGCTGAAAAATGCTTAGTTTATGATTTATAGTCAACATTAATGAAATGTTCCAAACAAGCGTTTTCAGCCCGAGTGGAGCACATTTTGACCCTTTTTTTAAAAACATCATTGTACATTGAAATTTCTGCTTGCGTATGCTTTAGAAGCAAGAATTAAGAGGACTACATTCATTATTTCAGCTGAAAAATGCTTAGTTTATGATTTATAGTCAACATTAATGTCATGTCCCAAACAAGCGTTTTCAGCCCGAGTGGAGCACATTTTGACTGTTTTTTTAAAAACATCATTGTACATTGAAATTTCTGCTTGCGTATGCTTTAGAAGCAAGAATTAAGAGGACTACATTCATTATTTCAGCTGAAAAATGCTTAGTTTATGATTTATAGTCAACATTAATGAAATGTTCCAAACAAGCGTTTTCAGCCCGAGTGGAGCACATTTTGACCCTTTTTTTAAAAACATCATTGTACATTGAAATTTCTGCTTGCGTATGCTTTAGAAGCAAGAATTAAGAGGACTACATTCATTATTTCAGCTGAAAAATGCTTAGTTTATGATTTATAGTCAACATTAATGTCATGTCCCAAACAAGCGTTTTCAGCCCGAGTGGAGCACATTTTGACTGTTTTTTTAAAAACATCATTGTACATTGAAATTTCTGCTTGCGTATGCTTTAGAAGCAAGAATTAAGAGGACTACATTCATTATTTCAGCTGAAAAATGCTTAGTTTATGATTTATAGTCAACATTAATGAAATGTTCCAAACAAGCGTTTTCAGCCCGAGTGGAGCACATTTTGACCCTTTTTTTAAAAACATCATTGTACATTGAAATTTCTGCTTGCGTATGCTTTAGAAGCAAGAATTAAGAGGACTACATTCATTATTTCAGCTGAAAAATGCTTAGTTTTTGATTTGTAGTCAACATTAATGAAATGTCCCCAACAGCGTTTTCAGCCCGAGTGGAGCGCATTTTGACTGTTTTTTTTAAAAACATCATTGTACATTGAAATTTCTGCTTGCGTATGTTTTAGAAGCAAGAATTAAGAGGACTACATTCATTATTTCAGCTGAAAAATGCTTAGTTTATGATTTATAGTCAACATTAAGGAAATGTTCCGAACAAGCGTTTTCAGCCCGAGTGGAGCACATTTTGACCGTTTTTTAAAAAACATCATTGTACATTGAAATTTCTTTTTGCGTATGCTTTAGAAGCAAGAATTAAGAGGACTACATTCATTATTTCAGCTGAAAAATGCTTAGTTTATGATTTATAGTCAACATTAATGTAATGTCCCAAACAAGCGTTTTCAGCCCGAGTGGAGCACATTTTGACTGTTTTTTTAAAAACATCATTGTACATTGAAATTTCTGCTTGCGTATGCTTTAGAAGCAAGAATTAAGAGGACTACATTCATTATTTCAGCTGAAAAATGCTTAGTTTATGATTTATAGTCAACATTAAGGAAATGTTCCGAACAAGCGTTTTCAGCCCGAGTGGAGCACATTTTGACCGTTTTTTAAAAAACATCATTGTACATTGAAATTTCTTTTTGCGTATGCTTTAGAAGCAAGAATTAAGAGGACTACATTCATTATTTCAGCTGAAAAATGCTTAGTTTATGATTTATAGTCAACATTAATGTCATGTCCCAAACAAGCGTTTTCAGCCCGAGTGGAGCACATTTTGACCCTTTTTTTAAAAACATCATTGTACATTGAAATTTCTGCTTGCGTATGCTTTAGAAGCAAGAATTAAGAGGACTACATTCATTATTTCAGCTGAAAAATGCTTAGTTTATGATTTATAGTCAACATTAATGTAATGTCCCAAACAAGCGTTTTCAGCCCGAGTGGAGCACATTTTGACCGTTTTTTTAAAAACATCATTGTACATTGAAATTTCTGTTTGCGTATGCTTTAGAAGCAAGAATTAAGAGGACTACATTCATTATTTCAGCTGAAAAATGCTTAGTTTATGATTTATAGTCAACATTAATGAAATGTCCCCAACAGCGTTTTCAGCCCGAGTGGAGCACATTTTGACCGTTTTTTTAAAAACATCATTGTACATTGAATTTTCTGTTTGTGTATGCTTTAGAAGCAAGAATTAAGAGGACTACATTCATTATTTCAGCTGAAAAATGCTTAGTTTATGATTTATAGTCAACATTAATGAAATGTTCCAAACAAGCGTTTTCAGCCCGAGTGGAGCACATTTTGACCGATTTTTTAAAAACATCATTGTACATTGAAATTTCTGTTTGTGTATGCTTTAGAAGCAAGAATTAAGAGGACTACATTCATTATTTAAGCTGAAAAATGCTTAGTTTATGATTTATAGTCAACATTAATGTAATGTCCCAAACAAGCGTTTTCAGCCCGAGTGGAGCACATTTTGACCGTTTTTTTAAAAACATCATTGTACATTGAAATTTCTGTTTGCGTATGCTTTAGAAGCAAGAATTAAGAGGACTACATTCATTATTTCAGCTGAAAAATGCTTAGTTTATGATTTATAGTCAACATTAATGTAATGTCCCCAACAGCGTTTTCAGCCCGAGTGGAGCACATTTTGACTGTTTTTTTAAAAACATCATTGTACATTGAAATTTCTGCTTGCGTATGCTTTAGAAGCAAGAATTAAGAGGACTACATTCATTATTTCAGCTGAAAAATGCTTAGTTTTTGATTTATAGTCAACATTAATGAAATGTCCCCAACAGCGTTTTCAGCCCGAGTGGAGCACATTTTGGCTGTTTTTTTTAAAAACATCATTGTACATTGAAATTTCTGCTTGCGTATGCTTTAGAAGCAAGAATTAAAAGGACTACATTCATTATTTCAGCTGAAAAATGCTTAGTTTATGATTTATAGTCAACATTAATGAAATGTCCCCAACAGCGTTTTCAGCCCGAGTGGAGCACATTTTGACTGTTTTTTTAAAAACATCATTGTACATTGAAATTTCTGCTTGCGTATGCTTTAGAAGCAAGAATTAAGAGGACTACATTCATTATTTCAGCTGAAAAATGCTTAGTTTATGATTTATAGTCAACATTAATGAAATGTTCCAAACAAGCGTTTTCAGCCCGAGTGGAGCACATTTTGACTGTTTTTTTAAAAACATCATTGTACATTGAAATTTCTGCTTGCGTATGCTTTAGAAGCAAGAATTAAGAGGACTACATTCATTATTTCAGCTGAAAAATGCTTAGTTTATGATTTATAGTCAACATTAATGTCATGTCCCAAACAAGCGTTTTCAGCCCGAGTGGAGCACATTTTGACTGTTTTTTTAAAAACATCATTGTACATTGAAATTTCTGCTTGCGTATGCTTTAGAAGCAAGAATTAAGAGGACTACATTCATTATTTCAGCTGAAAAATGCTTAGTTTATGATTTATAGTCAACATTAATGAAATGTTCCAAACAAGCGTTTTCAGCCCGAGTGGAGCACATTTTGACCCTTTTTTTAAAAACATCATTGTACATTGAAATTTCTGCTTGCGTATGCTTTAGAAGCAAGAATTAAGAGGACTACATTCATTATTTCAGCTGAAAAATGCTTAGTTTATGATTTATAGTCAACATTAATGAAATGTCCCCAACAGCGTTTTCAGCCCGAGTGGAGCACATTTTGACCGTTTTTTTAAAAACATCATTGTACATTGAATTTTCTGTTTGTGTATGCTTTAGAAGCAAGAATTAAGAGGACTACATTCATTATTTCAGCTGAAAAATGCTTAGTTTATGATTTATAGTCAACATTAATGAAATGTCCCCAACAGCGTTTTCAGCCCGAGTGGAGCACATTTTGACTGTTTTTTTAAAAACATCATTGTACATTGAAATTTCTGCTTGCGTATGCTTTAGAAGCAAGAATTAAGAGGACTACATTCATTATTTCAGCTGAAAAATGCTTAGTTTTTGATTTATAGTCAACATTAATGAAATGTCCCCAACAGCGTTTTCAGCCCGAGTGGAGCACATTTTGGCTGTTTTTTTAAAAAACATCATTGTACATTGAAATTTCTGCTTGCGTATGCTTTAGAAGCAAGAATTAAAAGGACTACATTCATTATTTCAGCTGAAAAATGCTTAGTTTATGATTTATAGTCAACATTAATGAAATGTCCCCAACAGCGTTTTCAGCCCGAGTGGAGCACATTTTGACTGTTTTTTTAAAAACATCATTGTACATTGAAATTTCTGCTTGCGTATGCTTTAGAAGCAAGAATTAAGAGGACTACATTCATTATTTCAGCTGAAAAATGCTTAGTTTATGATTTATAGTCAACATTAATGAAATGTTCCAAACAAGCGTTTTCAGCCCGAGTGGAGCACATTTTGACCGTTTTTTTAAAAACATCATTGTACATTGAAATTTCTGCTTGCGTATGCTTTAGAAGCAAGAATTAAGAGGACTACATTCATTATTTCAGCTGAAAAATGCTTAGTTTATGATTTATAGTCAACATTAATGTCATGTCCCAAACAAGCGTTTTCAGCCCGAGTGGAGCACATTTTGACTGTTTTTTTAAAAACATCATTGTACATTGAAATTTCTGCTTGCGTATGCTTTAGAAGCAAGAATTAAGAGGACTACATTCATTATTTCAGCTGAAAAATGCTTAGTTTATGATTTATAGTCAACATTAATGAAAGTTTCCAAACAAGCGTTTTCAGCCCGAGTGGAGCACATTTTGACCCTTTTTTTAAAAACATCATTGTACATTGAAATTTCTGCTTGCGTATGCTTTAGAAGCAAGAATTAAGAGGACTACATTCATTATTTCAGCTGAAAAATGCTTAGTTTTTGATTTGTAGTCAACATTAATGAAATGTCCCCAACAGCGTTTTCAGCCCGAGTGGAGCGCATTTTGACTGTTTTTTTTAAAAACATCATTGTACATTGAAATTTCTGCTTGCGTATGCTTTAGAAGCAAGAATTAAGAGGACTACATTCATTATTTCAGCTGAAAAATGCTTAGTTTATGATTTATAGTCAACATTAAGGAAATGTTCCGAACAAGCGTTTTCAGCCCGAGTGGAGCACATTTTGACCGTTTTTTAAAAAACATCATTGTACATTGAAATTTCTTTTTGCGTATGCTTTAGAAGCAAGAATTAAGAGGACTACATTCATTATTTCAGCTGAAAAATGCTTAGTTTATGATTTATAGTCAACATTAATGTCATGTCCCAAACAAGCGTTTTCAGCCCGAGTGGAGCACATTTTGACTGCTTTTTTAAAAACATCATTGTACATTGAAATTTCTGCTTGCGTATGCTTTAGAAGCAAGAATTAAGAGGACTACATTCATTATTTCAGCTGAAAAATGCTTAGTTTATGATTTATAGTCAACATTAATGAAATGTTCCAAACAAGCGTTTTCAGCCCGAGTGGAGCACATTTTGACCCTTTTTTTAAAAACATCATTGTACATTGAAATTTCTGCTTGCGTATGCTTTAGAAGCAAGAATTAAGAGGACTACATTCATTATTTCAGCTGAAAAATGCTTAGTTTATGATTTATAGTCAACATTAATGAAATGTTCCAAACAAGCGTTTTCAGCCCGAGTGGAGCACATTTTGACCCTTTTTTTAAAAACATCATTGTACATTGAAATTTCTGCTTGCGTATGCTTTAGAAGCAAGAATTAAGAGGACTACATTCATTATTTCAGCTGAAAAATGCTTAGTTTTTGATTTGTAGTCAACATTAATGAAATGTCCCCAACAGCGTTTTCAGCCCGAGTGGAGCGCATTTTGACTGTTTTTTTTAAAAACATCATTGTACATTGAAATTTCTGCTTGCGTATGCTTTAGAAGCAAGAATTAAGAGGACTACATTCATTATTTCAGCTGAAAAATGCTTAGTTTATGATTTATAGTCAACATTAAGGAAATGTTCCGAACAAGCGTTTTCAGCCCGAGTGGAGCACATTTTGACCGTTTTTTAAAAAACATCATTGTACATTGAAATTTCTGTTTGCGTATGCTTTAGAAGCAAGAATTAAGAGGACTACATTCATTATTTCAGCTGAAAAATGCTTAGTTTATGATTTATAGTCAACATTAATGTAATGTCCCAAACAAGCGTTTTCAGCCCGAGTGGAGCACATTTTGACTGTTTTTTTAAAAACATCATTGTACATTGAAATTTCTGCTTGCGTATGCTTTAGAAGCAAGAATTAAGAGGACTACATTCATTATTTCAGCTGAAAAATGCTTAGTTTATGATTTATAGTCAACATTAATTAAATGTCCCCAACAGCGTTTTCAGCCCGAGTGGAGCACATTTTGACTGTTTTTTTAAAAACATCATTGTACATTGAAATTTCTGCTTGCGAATGCTTTAGAAGCAAGAATTAAGAGGACTACATTCATTATTTCAGCTGAAAAATGCTTAGTTTTTGATTTGTAGTCAACATTAATGAAATGTCCCCAACAGCGTTTTCAGCCCGAGTGGAGCGCATTTTGACTGTTTTTTTTAAAAACATCATTGTACATTGAAATTTCTGCTTGCGTATGCTTTAGAAGCAAGAATTAAGAGGACTACATTCATTATTTCAGCTGAAAAATGCTTAGTTTATGATTTATAGTCAACATTAAGGAAATGTTCCGAACAAGCGTTTTCAGCCCGAGTGGAGCACATTTTGACCGTTTTTTAAAAAACATCATTGTACATTGAAATTTCTTTTTGCGTATGCTTTAGAAGCAAGAATTAAGAGGACTACATTCATTATTTCAGCTGAAAAATGCTTAGTTTATGATTTATAGTCAACATTAATGTCATGTCCCAAACAAGCGTTTTCAGCCCGAGTGGAGCACATTTTGACTGCTTTTTTAAAAACATCATTGTACATTGAAATTTCTGCTTGCGTATGCTTTAGAAGCAAGAATTAAGAGGACTACATTCATTATTTCAGCTGAAAAATGCTTAGTTTATGATTTATAGTCAACATTAATGAAATGTTCCAAACAAGCGTTTTCAGCCCGAGTGGAGCACATTTTGACCCTTTTTTTAAAAACATCATTGTACATTGAAATTTCTGCTTGCGTATGCTTTAGAAGCAAGAATTAAGAGGACTACATTCATTATTTCAGCTGAAAAATGCTTAGTTTATGATTTATAGTCAACATTAATGTCATGTCCCAAACAAGCGTTTTCAGCCCGAGTGGAGCACATTTTGACTGTTTTTTTAAAAACATCATTGTACATTGAAATTTCTGCTTGCGTATGCTTTAGAAGCAAGAATTAAGAGGACTACATTCATTATTTCAGCTGAAAAATGCTTAGTTTATGATTTATAGTCAACATTAATGAAATGTTCCAAACAAGCGTTTTCAGCCCGAGTGGAGCACATTTTGACCCTTTTTTTAAAAACATCATTGTACATTGAAATTTCTGCTTGCGTATGCTTTAGAAGCAAGAATTAAGAGGACTACATTCATTATTTCAGCTGAAAAATGCTTAGTTTATGATTTATAGTCAACATTAATGTCATGTCCCAAACAAGCGTTTTCAGCCCGAGTGGAGCACATTTTGACTGTTTTTTTAAAAACATCATTGTACATTGAAATTTCTGCTTGCGTATGCTTTAGAAGCAAGAATTAAGAGGACTACATTCATTATTTCAGCTGAAAAATGCTTAGTTTATGATTTATAGTCAACATTAATGAAATGTTCCAAACAAGCGTTTTCAGCCCGAGTGGAGCACATTTTGACCCTTTTTTTAAAAACATCATTGTACATTGAAATTTCTGCTTGCGTATGCTTTAGAAGCAAGAATTAAGAGGACTACATTCATTATTTCAGCTGAAAAATGCTTAGTTTTTGATTTGTAGTCAACATTAATGAAATGTCCCCAACAGCGTTTTCAGCCCGAGTGGAGCGCATTTTGACTGTTTTTTTTAAAAACATCATTGTACATTGAAATTTCTGCTTGCGTATGTTTTAGAAGCAAGAATTAAGAGGACTACATTCATTATTTCAGCTGAAAAATGCTTAGTTTATGATTTATAGTCAACATTAAGGAAATGTTCCGAACAAGCGTTTTCAGCCCGAGTGGAGCACATTTTGACCGTTTTTTAAAAAACATCATTGTACATTGAAATTTCTTTTTGCGTATGCTTTAGAAGCAAGAATTAAGAGGACTACATTCATTATTTCAGCTGAAAAATGCTTAGTTTATGATTTATAGTCAACATTAATGTAATGTCCCAAACAAGCGTTTTCAGCCCGAGTGGAGCACATTTTGACTGTTTTTTTAAAAACATCATTGTACATTGAAATTTCTGCTTGCATATGCTTTAGAAGCAAGAATTAAGAGGACTACATTCATTATTTCAGCTGAAAAATGCTTAGTTTATGATTTATAGTCAACATTAAGGAAATGTTCCGAACAAGCGTTTTCAGCCCGAGTGGAGCACATTTTGACCGTTTTTTAAAAAACATCATTGTACATTGAAATTTCTTTTTGCGTATGCTTTAGAAGCAAGAATTAAGAGGACTACATTCATTATTTCAGCTGAAAAATGCTTAGTTTATGATTTATAGTCAACATTAATGTCATGTCCCAAACAAGCGTTTTCAGCCCGAGTGGAGCACA
Organism: Hippichthys cyanospilos; assembly: GCF_059441005.1. Classification (NCBI taxonomy): domain Eukaryota; kingdom Metazoa; phylum Chordata; class Actinopteri; order Syngnathiformes; family Syngnathidae; genus Hippichthys; species Hippichthys cyanospilos. Next base: position 354,805 of record NW_028283392.1, on the reverse strand, counting down.
TTTTGACCCTTTTTTTAAAAACATCATTGTACATTGAAATTTCTGCTTGCGTATGCTTTAGAAGCAAGAATTAAGAGGACTACATTCATTATTTCAGCTGAAAAATGCTTAGTTTATGATTTATAGTCAACATTAATGTAATGTCCCAAACAAGCGTTTTCAGCCCGAGTGGAGCACATTTTGACCGTTTTTTTAAAAACATCATTGTACATTGAAATTTCTGTTTGCGTATGCTTTAGAAGCAAGAATTAAGAGGACTACATTCATTATTTCAGCTGAAAAATGCTTAGTTTATGATTTATAGTCAACATTAATGAAATGTCCCCAACAGCGTTTTCAGCCCGAGTGGAGCACATTTTGACCGTTTTTTTAAAAACATCATTGTACATTGAATTTTCTGTTTGTGTATGCTTTAGAAGCAAGAATTAAGAGGACTACATTCATTATTTCAGCTGAAAAATGCTTAGTTTATGATTTATAGTCAACATTAATGAAATGTTCCAAACAAGCGTTTTCAGCCCGAGTGGAGCACATTTTGACCGATTTTTTAAAAACATCATTGTACATTGAAATTTCTGTTTGTGTATGCTTTAGAAGCAAGAATTAAGAGGACTACATTCATTATTTAAGCTGAAAAATGCTTAGTTTATGATTTATAGTCAACATTAATGTAATGTCCCAAACAAGCGTTTTCAGCCCGAGTGGAGCACATTTTGACCGTTTTTTTAAAAACATCATTGTACATTGAAATTTCTGTTTGCGTATGCTTTAGAAGCAAGAATTAAGAGGACTACATTCATTATTTCAGCTGAAAAATGCTTAGTTTATGATTTATAGTCAACATTAATGTAATGTCCCCAACAGCGTTTTCAGCCCGAGTGGAGCACATTTTGACTGTTTTTTTAAAAACATCATTGTACATTGAAATTTCTGCTTGCGTATGCTTTAGAAGCAAGAATTAAGAGGACTACATTCATTATTTCAGCTGAAAAATGCTTAGTTTTTGATTTATAGTCAACATTAATGAAATGTCCCCAACAGCGTTTTCAGCCCGAGTGGAGCACATTTTGGCTGTTTTTTTTAAAAACATCATTGTACATTGAAATTTCTGCTTGCGTATGCTTTAGAAGCAAGAATTAAAAGGACTACATTCATTATTTCAGCTGAAAAATGCTTAGTTTATGATTTATAGTCAACATTAATGAAATGTCCCCAACAGCGTTTTCAGCCCGAGTGGAGCACATTTTGACTGTTTTTTTAAAAACATCATTGTACATTGAAATTTCTGCTTGCGTATGCTTTAGAAGCAAGAATTAAGAGGACTACATTCATTATTTCAGCTGAAAAATGCTTAGTTTATGATTTATAGTCAACATTAATGTCATGTCCCAAACAAGCGTTTTCAGCCCGAGTGGAGCACATTTTGACTGCTTTTTTAAAAACATCATTGTACATTGAAATTTCTGCTTGCGTATGCTTTAGAAGCAAGAATTAAGAGGACTACATTCATTATTTCAGCTGAAAAATGCTTAGTTTATGATTTATAGTCAACATTAATGAAATGTTCCAAACAAGCGTTTTCAGCCCGAGTGGAGCACATTTTGACCCTTTTTTTAAAAACATCATTGTACATTGAAATTTCTGCTTGCGTATGCTTTAGAAGCAAGAATTAAGAGGACTACATTCATTATTTCAGCTGAAAAATGCTTAGTTTATGATTTATAGTCAACATTAATGTCATGTCCCAAACAAGCGTTTTCAGCCCGAGTGGAGCACATTTTGACTGTTTTTTTAAAAACATCATTGTACATTGAAATTTCTGCTTGCGTATGCTTTAGAAGCAAGAATTAAGAGGACTACATTCATTATTTCAGCTGAAAAATGCTTAGTTTATGATTTATAGTCAACATTAATGAAATGTTCCAAACAAGCGTTTTCAGCCCGAGTGGAGCACATTTTGACCCTTTTTTTAAAAACATCATTGTACATTGAAATTTCTGCTTGCGTATGCTTTAGAAGCAAGAATTAAGAGGACTACATTCATTATTTCAGCTGAAAAATGCTTAGTTTATGATTTATAGTCAACATTAATGTCATGTCCCAAACAAGCGTTTTCAGCCCGAGTGGAGCACATTTTGACTGTTTTTTTAAAAACATCATTGTACATTGAAATTTCTGCTTGCGTATGCTTTAGAAGCAAGAATTAAGAGGACTACATTCATTATTTCAGCTGAAAAATGCTTAGTTTATGATTTATAGTCAACATTAATGAAATGTTCCAAACAAGCGTTTTCAGCCCGAGTGGAGCACATTTTGACCCTTTTTTTAAAAACATCATTGTACATTGAAATTTCTGCTTGCGTATGCTTTAGAAGCAAGAATTAAGAGGACTACATTCATTATTTCAGCTGAAAAATGCTTAGTTTATGATTTATAGTCAACATTAATGAAATGTCCCCAACAGCGTTTTCAGCCCGAGTGGAGCACATTTTGACCGTTTTTTTAAAAACATCATTGTACATTGAATTTTCTGTTTGTGTATGCTTTAGAAGCAAGAATTAAGAGGACTACATTCATTATTTCAGCTGAAAAATGCTTAGTTTATGATTTATAGTCAACATTAATGAAATGTCCCCAACAGCGTTTTCAGCCCGAGTGGAGCACATTTTGACTGTTTTTTTAAAAACATCATTGTACATTGAAATTTCTGCTTGCGTATGCTTTAGAAGCAAGAATTAAGAGGACTACATTCATTATTTCAGCTGAAAAATGCTTAGTTTTTGATTTATAGTCAACATTAATGAAATGTCCCCAACAGCGTTTTCAGCCCGAGTGGAGCACATTTTGGCTGTTTTTTTAAAAAACATCATTGTACATTGAAATTTCTGCTTGCGTATGCTTTAGAAGCAAGAATTAAAAGGACTACATTCATTATTTCAGCTGAAAAATGCTTAGTTTATGATTTATAGTCAACATTAATGAAATGTCCCCAACAGCGTTTTCAGCCCGAGTGGAGCACATTTTGACTGTTTTTTTAAAAACATCATTGTACATTGAAATTTCTGCTTGCGTATGCTTTAGAAGCAAGAATTAAGAGGACTACATTCATTATTTCAGCTGAAAAATGCTTAGTTTATGATTTATAGTCAACATTAATGAAATGTTCCAAACAAGCGTTTTCAGCCCGAGTGGAGCACATTTTGACCGTTTTTTTAAAAACATCATTGTACATTGAAATTTCTGCTTGCGTATGCTTTAGAAGCAAGAATTAAGAGGACTACATTCATTATTTCAGCTGAAAAATGCTTAGTTTATGATTTATAGTCAACATTAATGAAAGTTTCCAAACAAGCGTTTTCAGCCCGAGTGGAGCACATTTTGACCCTTTTTTTAAAAACATCATTGTACATTGAAATTTCTGCTTGCGTATGCTTTAGAAGCAAGAATTAAGAGGACTACATTCATTATTTCAGCTGAAAAATGCTTAGTTTTTGATTTGTAGTCAACATTAATGAAATGTCCCCAACAGCGTTTTCAGCCCGAGTGGAGCGCATTTTGACTGTTTTTTTTAAAAACATCATTGTACATTGAAATTTCTGCTTGCGTATGCTTTAGAAGCAAGAATTAAGAGGACTACATTCATTATTTCAGCTGAAAAATGCTTAGTTTATGATTTATAGTCAACATTAAGGAAATGTTCCGAACAAGCGTTTTCAGCCCGAGTGGAGCACATTTTGACCGTTTTTTAAAAAACATCATTGTACATTGAAATTTCTTTTTGCGTATGCTTTAGAAGCAAGAATTAAGAGGACTACATTCATTATTTCAGCTGAAAAATGCTTAGTTTATGATTTATAGTCAACATTAATGTCATGTCCCAAACAAGCGTTTTCAGCCCGAGTGGAGCACATTTTGACTGCTTTTTTAAAAACATCATTGTACATTGAATTTTCTGCTTGCGTATGCTTTAGAAGCAAGAATTAAGAGGACTACATTCATTATTTCAGCTGAAAAATGCTTAGTTTATGATTTATAGTCAACATTAATGAAATGTTCCAAACAAGCGTTTTCAGCCCGAGTGGAGCACATTTTGACCCTTTTTTTAAAAACATCATTGTACATTGAAATTTCTGCTTGCGTATGCTTTAGAAGCAAGAATTAAGAGGACTACATTCATTATTTCAGCTGAAAAATGCTTAGTTTATGATTTATAGTCAACATTAATGTCATGTCCCAAACAAGCGTTTTCAGCCCGAGTGGAGCACATTTTGACTGTTTTTTTAAAAACATCATTGTACATTGAAATTTCTGCTTGCGTATGCTTTAGAAGCAAGAATTAAGAGGACTACATTCATTATTTCAGCTGAAAAATGCTTAGTTTTTGATTTGTAGTCAACATTAATGAAATGTCCCCAACAGCGTTTTCAGCCCGAGTGGAGCGCATTTTGACTGTTTTTTTTAAAAACATCATTGTACATTGAAATTTCTGCTTGCGTATGCTTTAGAAGCAAGAATTAAGAGGACTACATTCATTATTTCAGCTGAAAAATGCTTAGTTTATGATTTATAGTCAACATTAAGGAAATGTTCCGAACAAGCGTTTTCAGCCCGAGTGGAGCACATTTTGACCGTTTTTTAAAAAACATCATTGTACATTGAAATTTCTTTTTGCGTATGCTTTAGAAGCAAGAATTAAGAGGACTACATTCATTATTTCAGCTGAAAAATGCTTAGTTTATGATTTATAGTCAACATTAATGTCATGTCCCAAACAAGCGTTTTCAGCCCGAGTGGAGCACATTTTGACTGCTTTTTTAAAAACATCATTGTACATTGAAATTTCTGCTTGCGTATGCTTTAGAAGCAAGAATTAAGAGGACTACATTCATTATTTCAGCTGAAAAATGCTTAGTTTATGATTTATAGTCAACATTAATGAAATGTTCCAAACAAGCGTTTTCAGCCCGAGTGGAGCACATTTTGACCCTTTTTTTAAAAACATCATTGTACATTGAAATTTCTGCTTGCGTATGCTTTAGAAGCAAGAATTAAGAGGACTACATTCATTATTTCAGCTGAAAAATGCTTAGTTTATGATTTATAGTCAACATTAATGTCATGTCCCAAACAAGCGTTTTCAGCCCGAGTGGAGCACATTTTGACTGTTTTTTTAAAAACATCATTGTACATTGAAATTTCTGCTTGCGTATGCTTTAGAAGCAAGAATTAAGAGGACTACATTCATTATTTCAGCTGAAAAATGCTTAGTTTATGATTTATAGTCAACATTAATGAAATGTTCCAAACAAGCGTTTTCAGCCCGAGTGGAGCACATTTTGACCCTTTTTTTAAAAACATCATTGTACATTGAAATATCTGCTTGCGTATGCTTTAGAAGCAAGAATTAAGAGGACTACATTCATTATTTCAGCTGAAAAATGCTTAGTTTATGATTTATAGTCAACATTAATGTCATGTCCCAAACAAGCGTTTTCAGCCCGAGTGGAGCACATTTTGACTGTTTTTTTAAAAACATCATTGTACATTGAAATTTCTGCTTGCGTATGCTTTAGAAGCAAGAATTAAGAGGACTACATTCATTATTTCAGCTGAAAAATGCTTAGTTTATGATTTATAGTCAACATTAATGAAATGTTCCAAACAAGCGTTTTCAGCCCGAGTGGAGCACATTTTGACCCTTTTTTTAAAAACATCATTGTACATTGAAATTTCTGCTTGCGTATGCTTTAGAAGCAAGAATTAAGAGGACTACATTCATTATTTCAGCTGAAAAATGCTTAGTTTTTGATTTGTAGTCAACATTAATGAAATGTCCCCAACAGCGTTTTCAGCCCGAGTGGAGCGCATTTTGACTGTTTTTTTTAAAAACATCATTGTACATTGAAATTTCTGCTTGCGTATGCTTTAGAAGCAAGAATTAAGAGGACTACATTCATTATTTCAGCTGAAAAATGCTTAGTTTATGATTTATAGTCAACATTAAGGAAATGTTCCGAACAAGCGTTTTCAGCCCGAGTGGAGCACATTTTGACCGTTTTTTAAAAAACATCATTGTACATTGAAATTTCTTTTTGCGTATGCTTTAGAAGCAAGAATTAAGAGGACTACATTCATTATTTCAGCTGAAAAATGCTTAGTTTATGATTTATAGTCAACATTAATGTCATGTCCCAAACAAGCGTTTTCAGCCCGAGTGGAGCACATTTTGACTGTTTTTTTAAAAACATCATTGTACATTGAAATTTCTGCTTGCGTATGCTTTAGAAGCAAGAATTAAGAGGACTACATTCATTATTTCAGCTGAAAAATGCTTAGTTTATGATTTATAGTCAACATTAATGTCATGTCCCAAACAAGCGTTTTCAGCCCGAGTGGAGCACATTATGACTGTTTTTTTAAAAACATCATTGTACATTGAAATTTCTGCTTGCGTATGCTTTAGAAGCAAGAATTAAGAGGACTACATTCATTATTTCAGCTGAAAAATGCTTAGTTTATGATTTATAGTCAACATTAATGAAATGTTCCAAACAAGCGTTTTCAGCCCGAGTGGAGCACATTTTGACCCTTTTTTTAAAAACATCATTGTACATTGAAATTTCTGCTTGCGTATGCTTTAGAAGCAAGAATTAAGAGGACTACATTCATTATTTCAGCTGAAAAATGCTTAGTTTTTGATTTGTAGTCAACATTAATGAAATGTCCCCAACAGCGTTTTCAGCCCGAGTGGAGCGCATTTTGACTGTTTTTTTTAAAAACATCATTGTACATTGAAATTTCTGCTTGCGTATGCTTTAGAAGCAAGAATTAAGAGGACTACATTCATTATTTCAGCTGAAAAATGCTTAGTTTATGATTTATAGTCAACATTAAGGAAATGTTCCGAACAAGCGTTTTCAGCCCGAGTGGAGCACATTTTGACCGTTTTTTAAAAAACATCATTGTACATTGAAATTTCTGTTTGCGTATGCTTTAGAAGCAAGAATTAAGAGGACTACATTCATTATTTCAGCTGAAAAATGCTTAGTTTATGATTTATAGTCAACATTAATGTAATGTCCTAAACAAGCGTTTTCAGCCCGAGTGGAGCACATTTTGACTGTTTTTTTAAAAACATCATTGTAAATTGAAATTTCTGCTTGCGTATGCTTTAGAAGCAAGAATTAAGAGGACTACATTCATTATTTCAGCTGAAAAATGCTTAGTTTATGATTTATAGTCAACATTAATTAAATGTCCCCAACAGCGTTTTCAGCCCGAGTGGAGCACATTTTGACTGTTTTTTTAAAAACATCATTGTACATTGAAATTTCTGCTTGCGAATGCTTTAGAAGCAAGAATTAAGAGGACTACATTCATTATTTCAGCTGAAAAATGCTTAGTTTTTGATTTGTAGTCAACATTAATGAAATGTCCCCAACAGCGTTTTCAGCCCGAGTGGAGCGCATTTTGACTGTTTTTTTTAAAAACATCATTGTACATTGAAATTTCTGCTTGCGTATGCTTTAGAAGCAAGAATTAAGAGGACTACATTCATTATTTCAGCTGAAAAATGCTTAGTTTATGATTTATAGTCAACATTAAGGAAATGTTCCGAACAAGCGTTTTCAGCCCGAGTGGAGCACATTTTGACCGTTTTTTAAAAAACATCATTGTACATTGAAATTTCTTTTTGCGTATGCTTTAGAAGCAAGAATTAAGAGGACTACATTCATTATTTCAGCTGAAAAATGCTTAGTTTATGATTTATAGTCAACATTAATGTCATGTCCCAAACAAGCGTTTTCAGCCCGAGTGGAGCACATTTTGACTGCTTTTTTAAAAACATCATTGTACATTGAAATTTCTGCTTGCGTATGCTTTAGAAGCAAGAATTAAGAGGACTACATTCATTATTTCAGCTGAAAAATGCTTAGTTTATGATTTATAGTCAACATTAATGAAATGTTCCAAACAAGCGTTTTCAGCCCGAGTGGAGCACATTTTGACCCTTTTTTTAAAAACATCATTGTACATTGAAATTTCTGCTTGCGTATGCTTTAGAAGCAAGAATTAAGAGGACTACATTCATTATTTCAGCTGAAAAATGCTTAGTTTATGATTTATAGTCAACATTAATGAAATGTTCCAAACAAGCGTTTTCAGCCCGAGTGGAGCACATTTTGACCCTTTTTTTAAAAACATCATTGTACATTGAAATTTCTGCTTGCGTATGCTTTAGAAGCAAGAATTAAGAGGACTACATTCATTATTTCAGCTGAAAAATGCTTAGTTTTTGATTTGTAGTCAACATTAATGAAATGTCCCCAACAGCGTTTTCAGCCCGAGTGGAGCGCATTTTGACTGTTTTTTAAAAAACATCATTGTACATTGAAATTTCTGCTTGCGTATGCTTTAGAAGCAAGAATTAAGAGGACTACATTCATTATTTCAGCTGAAAAATGCTTAGTTTATGATTTATAGTCAACATTAAGGAAATGTTCCGAACAAGCGTTTTCAGCCCGAGTGGAGCACATTTTGACCGTTTTTTAAAAAACATCATTGTACATTGAAATTTCTTTTTGCGTATGCTTTAGAAGCAAGAATTAAGAGGACTACATTCATTATTTCAGCTGAAAAATGCTTAGTTTATGATTTATAGTCAACATTAATGTAATGTCCCAAACAAGCGTTTTCAGCCCGAGTGGAGCACATTTTGACTGCTTTTTTAAAAACATCATTGTACATTGAAATTTCTGCTTGCGTATGCTTTAGAAGCAAGAATTAAGAGGACTACATTCATTATTTCAGCTGAAAAATGCTTAGTTTATGATTTATAGTCAACATTATTGAAATGTTCCAAACAAGCGTTTTCAGCCCGAGTGGAGCACATTTTGACCCTTTTTTTAAAAACATCATTGTACATTGAAATTTCTGCTTGCGTATGCTTTAGAAGCAAGAATTAAGAGGACTACATTCATTATTTCAGCTGAAAAATGCTTAGTTTATGATTTATAGTCAACATTAATGAAAGTTTCCAAACAAGCGTTTTCAGCCCGAGTGGAGCACATTTTGACCCTTTTTTTAAAAACATCATTGTACATTGAAATTTCTGCTTGCGTATGCTTTAGAAGCAAGAATTAAGAGGACTACATTCATTATTTCAGCTGAAAAATGCTTAGTTTTTGATTTGTAGTCAACATTAATGAAATGTCCCCAACAGCGTTTTCAGCCCGAGTGGAGCGCATTTTGACTGTTTTTTTTAAAAACATCATTGTACATTGAAATTTCTGCTTGCGTATGCTTTAGAAGCAAGAATTAAGAGGACTACATTCATTATTTCAGCTGAAAAATGCTTAGTTTATGATTTATAGTCAACATTAAGGAAATGTTCCGAACAAGCGTTTTCAGCCCGAGTGGAGCACATTTTGACCGTTTTTTAAAAAACATCATTGTACATTGAAATTTCTTTTTGCGTATGCTTTAGAAGCAAGAATTAAGAGGACTACATTCATTATTTCAGCTGAAAAATGCTTAGTTTATGATTTATAGTCAACATTAATGTCATGTCCCAAACAAGCGTTTTCAGCCCGAGTGGAGCACATTTTGACTGCTTTTTTAAAAACATCATTGTACATTGAAATTTCTGCTTGCGTATGCTTTAGAAGCAAGAATTAAGAGGACTACATTCATTATTTCAGCTGAAAAATGCTTAGTTTATGATTTATAGTCAACATTAATGAAATGTTCCAAACAAGCGTTTTCAGCCCGAGTGGAGCACATTTTGACCCTTTTTTTAAAAACATCATTGTACATTGAAATTTCTGCTTGCGTATGCTTTAGAAGCAAGAATTAAGAGGACTACATTCATTATTTCAGCTGAAAAATGCTTAGTTTATGATTTATAGTCAACATTAATGTCATGTCCCAAACAAGCGTTTTCAGCCCGAGTGGAGCACATTTTGACTGTTTTTTTAAAAACATCATTGTACATTGAAATTTCTGCTTGCGTATGCTTTAGAAGCAAGAATTAAGAGGACTACATTCATTATTTCAGCTGAAAAATGCTTAGTTTTTGATTTGTAGTCAACATTAATGAAATGTCCCCAACAGCGTTTTCAGCCCGAGTGGAGCGCATTTTGACTGTTTTTTTTAAAAACATCATTGTACATTGAAATTTCTGCTTGCGTATGCTTTAGAAGCAAGAATTAAGAGGACTACATTCATTATTTCAGCTGAAAAATGCTTAGTTTATGATTTATAGTCAACATTAAGGAAATGTTCCGAACAAGCGTTTTCAGCCCGAGTGGAGCACATTTTGACCGTTTTTTAAAAAACATCATTGTACATTGAAATTTCTTTTTGCGTATGCTTTAGAAGCAAGAATTAAGAGGACTACATTCATTATTTCAGCTGAAAAATGCTTAGTTTATGATTTATAGTCAACATTAATGTCATGTCCCAAACAAGCGTTTTCAGCCCGAGTGGAGCACATTTTGACTGCTTTTTTAAAAACATCATTGTACATTGAAATTTCTGCTTGCGTATGCTTTAGAAGCAAGAATTAAGAGGACTACATTCATTATTTCAGCTGAAAAATGCTTAGTTTATGATTTATAGTCAACATTAATGAAATGTTCCAAACAAGCGTTTTCAGCCCGAGTGGAGCACATTTTGACCCTTTTTTTAAAAACATCATTGTACATTGAAATTTCTGCTTGCGTATGCTTTAGAAGCAAGAATTAAGAGGACTACATTCATTATTTCAGCTGAAAAATGCTTAGTTTATGATTTATAGTCAACATTAATGTCATGTCCCAAACAAGCGTTTTCAGCCCGAGTGGAGCACATTTTGACTGTTTTTTTAAAAACATCATTGTACATTGAAATTTCTGCTTGCGTATGCTTTAGAAGCAAGAATTAAGAGGACTACATTCATTATTTCAGCTGAAAAATGCTTAGTTTATGATTTATAGTCAACATTAATGAAATGTTCCAAACAAGCGTTTTCAGCCCGAGTGGAGCACATTTTGACCCTTTTTTTAAAAACATCATTGTACATTGAAATTTCTGCTTGCGTATGCTTTAGAAGCAAGAATTAAGAGGACTACATTCATTATTTCAGCTGAAAAATGCTTAGTTTATGATTTATAGTCAACATTAATGTCATGTCCCAAACAAGCGTTTTCAGCCCGAGTGGAGCACATTTTGACTGTTTTTTTAAAAACATCATTGTACATTGAAATTTCTGCTTGCGTATGCTTTAGAAGCAAGAATTAAGAGGACTACATTCATTATTTCAGCTGAAAAATGCTTAGTTTATGATTTATAGTCAACATTAATGAAATGTTCCAAACAAGCGTTTTCAGCCCGAGTGGAGCACATTTTGACCCTTTTTTTAAAAACATCATTGTACATTGAAATTTCTGCTTGCGTATGCTTTAGAAGCAAGAATTAAGAGGACTACATTCATTATTTCAGCTGAAAAATGCTTAGTTTTTGATTTGTAGTCAACATTAATGAAATGTCCCCAACAGCGTTTTCAGCCCGAGTGGAGCGCATTTTGACTGTTTTTTTTAAAAACATCATTGTACATTGAAATTTCTGCTTGCGTATGCTTTAGAAGCAAGAATTAAGAGGACTACAGTCATTATTTCAGCTGAAAAATGCTTAGTTTATGATTTATAGTCAACATTAAGGAAATGTTCCGAACAAGCGTTTTCAGCCCGAGTGGAGCACATTTTGACCGTTTTTTAAAAAACATCATTGTACATTGAAATTTCTTTTTGCGTATGCTTTAGAAGCAAGAATTAAGAGGACTACATTCATTATTTCAGCTGAAAAATGCTTAGTTTATGATTTATAGTCAACATTAATGTAATGTCCCAAACAAGCGTTTTCAGCCCGAGTGGAGCACATTTTGACTGTTTTTTTAAAAACATCATTGTACATTGAAATTTCTGCTTGCGTATGCTTTAGAAGCAAGAATTAAGAGGACTACATTCATTATTTCAGCTGAAAAATGCTTAGTTTATGATTTATAGTCAACATTAATGTCATGTCCCAAACAAGCGTTTTCAGCCCGAGTGGAGCACATTATGACTGTTTTTTTAAAAACATCATTGTACATTGAAATTTCTGCTTGCGTATGCTTTAGAAGCAAGAATTAAGAGGACTACATTCATTATTTCAGCTGAAAAATGCTTAGTTTATGATTTATAGTCAACATTAATGAAATGTTCCAAACAAGCGTTTTCAGCCCGAGTGGAGCACATTTTGACCCTTTTTTTAAAAACATCATTGTACATTGAAATTTCTGCTTGCGTATGCTTTAGAAGCAAGAATTAAGAGGACTACATTCATTATTTCAGCTGAAAAATGCTTAGTTTTTGATTTGTAGTCAACATTAATGAAATGTCCCCAACAGCGTTTTCAGCCCGAGTGGAGCGCATTTTGACTGTTTTTTTTAAAAACATCATTGTACATTGAAATTTCTGCTTGCGTATGCTTTAGAAGCAAGAATTAAGAGGACTACAGTCATTATTTCAGCTGAAAAATGCTTAGTTTATGATTTATAGTCAACATTAAGGAAATGTTCCGAACAAGCGTTTTCAGCCCGAGTGGAGCACATTTTGACCGTTTTTTAAAAAACATCATTGTACATTGAAATTTCTTTTTGCGTATGCTTTAGAAGCAAGAATTAAGAGGACTACATTCATTATTTCAGCTGAAAAATGCTTAGTTTATGATTTATAGTCAACATTAATGTAATGTCCCAAACAAGCGTTTTCAGCCCGAGTGGAGCACATTTTGACTGTTTTTTTAAAAACATCATTGTACATTGAAATTTCTGCTTGCGTATGCTTTAGAAGCAAGAATTAAGAGGACTACATTCATTATTTCAGCTGAAAAATGCTTAGTTTATGATTTATAGTCAACATTAATGTCATGTCCCAAACAAGCGTTTTCAGCCCGAGTGGAGCACATTATGACTGTTTTTTTAAAAACATCATTGTACATTGAAATTTCTGCTTGCGTATGCTTTAGAAGCAAGAATTAAGAGGACTACATTCATTATTTCAGCTGAAAAATGCTTAGTTTATGATTTATAGTCAACATTAATGAAATGTTCCAAACAAGCGTTTTCAGCCCGAGTGGAGCACATTTTGACCCTTTTTTTAAAAACATCATTGTACATTGAAATTTCTGCTTGCGTATGCTTTAGAAGCAAGAATTAAGAGGACTACATTCATTATTTCAGCTGAAAAATGCTTAGTTTTTGATTTGTAGTCAACATTAATGAAATGTCCCCAACAGCGTTTTCAGCCCGAGTGGAGCGCATTTTGACTGTTTTTTTTAAAAACATCATTGTACATTGAAATTTCTGCTTGCGTATGCTTTAGAAGCAAGAATTAAGAGGACTACATTCATTATTTCAGCTGAAAAATGCTTAGTTTATGATTTATAGTCAACATTAAGGAAATGTTCCGAACAAGCGTTTTCAGCCCGAGTGGAGCACATTTTGACCGTTTTTTAAAAAACATCATTGTACATTGAAATTTCTGTTTGCGTATGCTTTAGAAGCAAGAATTAAGAGGACTACATTCATTATTTCAGCTGAAAAATGCTTAGTTTATGATTTATAGTCAACATTAATGTAATGTCCTAAACAAGCGTTTTCAGCCCGAGTGGAGCACATTTTGACTGTTTTTTTAAAAACATCATTGTACATTGAAATTTCTGCTTGCGTATGCTTTAGAAGCAAGAATTAAGAGGACTACATTCATTATTTCAGCTGAAAAATGCTTAGTTTATGATTTATAGTCAACATTAATTAAATGTCCCCAACAGCGTTTTCAGCCCGAGTGGAGCACATTTTGACTGTTTTTTTAAAAACATCATTGTACATTGAAATTTCTGCTTGCGAATGCTTTAGAAGCAAGAATTAAGAGGACTACATTCATTATTTCAGCTGAAAAATGCTTAGTTTTTGATTTGTAGTCAACATTAATGAAATGTCCCCAACAGCGTTTTCAGCCCGAGTGGAGCGCATTTTGACTGTTTTTTTTAAAAACATCATTGTACATTGAAATTTCTGCTTGCGTATGCTTTAGAAGCAAGAATTAAGAGGACTACATTCATTATTTCAGCTGAAAAATGCTTAGTTTATGATTTATAGTCAACATTAAGGAAATGTTCCGAACAAGCGTTTTCAGCCCGAGTGGAGCACATTTTGACCGTTTTTTAAAAAACATCATTGTACATTGAAATTTCTTTTTGCGTATGCTTTAGAAGCAAGAATTAAGAGGACTACATTCATTATTTCAGCTGAAAAATGCTTAGTTTATGATTTATAGTCAACATTAATGTCATGTCCCAAACAAGCGTTTTCAGCCCGAGTGGAGCACATTTTGACTGCTTTTTTAAAAACATCATTGTACATTGAAATTTCTGCTTGCGTATGCTTTAGAAGCAAGAATTAAGAGGACTACATTCATTATTTCAGCTGAAAAATGCTTAGTTTATGATTTATAGTCAACATTAATGAAATGTTCCAAACAAGCGTTTTCAGCCCGAGTGGAGCACATTTTGACCCTTTTTTTAAAAACATCATTGTACATTGAAATTTCTGCTTGCGTATGCTTTAGAAGCAAGAATTAAGAGGACTACATTCATTATTTCAGCTGAAAAATGCTTAGTTTATGATTTATAGTCAACATTAATGTCATGTCCCAAACAAGCGTTTTCAGCCCGAGTGGAGCACATTTTGACTGTTTTTTTAAAAACATCATTGTACATTGAAATTTCTGCTTGCGTATGCTTTAGAAGCAAGAATTAAGAGGACTACATTCATTATTTCAGCTGAAAAATGCTTAGTTTATGATTTATAGTCAACATTAATGAAATGTTCCAAACAAGCGTTTTCAGCCCGAGTGGAGCACATTTTGACCCTTTTTTTAAAAACATCATTGTACATTGAAATTTCTGCTTGCGTATGCTTTAGAAGCAAGAATTAAGAGGACTACATTCATTATTTCAGCTGAAAAATGCTTAGTTTATGATTTATAGTCAACATTAATGTCATGTCCCAAACAAGCGTTTTCAGCCCGAGTGGAGCACATTTTGACTGTTTTTTTAAAAACATCATTGTACATTGAAATTTCTGCTTGCGTATGCTTTAGAAGCAAGAATTAAGAGGACTACATTCATTATTTCAGCTGAAAAATGCTTAGTTTATGATTTATAGTCAACATTAATGAAATGTTCCAAACAAGCGTTTTCAGCCCGAGTGGAGCACATTTTGACCCTTTTTTTAAAAACATCATTGTACATTGAAATTTCTGCTTGCATATGCTTTAGAAGCAAGAATTAAGAGGACTACATTCATTATTTCAGCTGAAAAATGCTTAGTTTTTGATTTGTAGTCAACATTAATGAAATGTCCCCAACAGCGTTTTCAGCCCGAGTGGAGCGCATTTTGACTGTTTTTTTTAAAAACATCATTGTACATTGAAATTTCTGCTTGCGTATGCTTTAGAAGCAAGAATTAAGAGGACTACATTCATTATTTCAGCTGAAAAATGCTTAGTTTATGATTTATAGTCAACATTAAGGAAATGTTCCGAACAAGCGTTTTCAGCCCGAGTGGAGCACATTTTGACCGTTTTTTAAAAAACATCATTGTACATTGAAATTTCTTTTTGCGTATGCTTTAGAAGCAAGAATTAAGAGGACTACATTCATTATTTCAGCTGAAAAATGCTTAGTTTATGATTTATAGTCAACATTAATGTAATGTCCCAAACAAGCGTTTTCAGCCCGAGTGGAGCACATTTTGACTGTTTTTTTAAAAACATCATTGTACATTGAAATTTCTGCTTGCGTATGCTTTAGAAGCAAGAATTAAGAGGACTACATTCATTATTTCAGCTGAAAAATGCTTAGTTTATGATTTATAGTCAACATTAATGTCATGTCCCAAACAAGCGTTTTCAGCCCGAGTGGAGCACATTATGACTGTTTTTTTAAAAACATCATTGTACATTGAAATTTCTGCTTGCGTATGCTTTAGAAGCAAGAATTAAGAGGACTACATTCATTATTTCAGCTGAAAAATGCTTAGTTTATGATTTATAGTCAACATTAATGAAATGTTCCAAACAAGCGTTTTCAGCCCGAGTGGAGCACATTTTGACCCTTTTTTTAAAAACATCATTGTACATTGAAATTTCTGCTTGCGTATGCTTTAGAAGCAAGAATTAAGAGGACTACATTCATTATTTCAGCTGAAAAATGCTTAGTTTTTGATTTGTAGTCAACATTAATGAAATGTCCCCAACAGCGTTTTCAGCCCGAGTGGAGCGCATTTTGACTGTTTTTTTTAAAAACATCATTGTACATTGAAATTTCTGCTTGCGTATGCTTTAGAAGCAAGAATTAAGAGGACTACATTCATTATTTCAGCTGAAAAATGCTTAGTTTATGATTTATAGTCAACATTAAGGAAATGTTCCGAACAAGCGTTTTCAGCCCGAGTGGAGCACATTTTGACCGTTTTTTAAAAAACATCATTGTACATTGAAATTTCTGTTTGCGTATGCTTTAGAAGCAAGAATTAAGAGGACTACATTCATTATTTCAGCTGAAAAATGCTTAGTTTATGATTTATAGTCAACATTAATGTAATGTCCCAAACAAGCGTTTTCAGCCCGAGTGGAGCACATTTTGACTGTTTTTTTAAAAACATCATTGTACATTGAAATTTCTGCTTGCGTATGCTTTAGAAGCAAGAATTAAGAGGACTACATTCATTATTTCAGCTGAAAAATGCTTAGTTTATGATTTATAGTCAACATTAATGTCATGTCCCAAACAAGCGTTTTCAGCCCGAGTGGAGCACATTTTGACTGTTTTTTTAAAAACATCATTGTACATTGAAATTTCTGCTTGCGTATGCTTTAGAAGCAAGAATTAAGAGGACTACATTCATTATTTCAGCTGAAAAATGCTTAGTTTATGATTTATAGTCAACATTAATGAAATGTTCCAAACAAGCGTTTTCAGCCCGAGTGGAGCACATTTTGACCCTTTTTTTAAAAACATCATTGTACATTGAAATTTCTGCTTGCGTATGCTTTAGAAGCAAGAATTAAGAGGACTACATTCATTATTTCAGCTGAAAAATGCTTAGTTTTTGATTTGTAGTCAACATTAATGAAATGTCCCCAACAGCGTTTTCAGCCCGAGTGGAGCGCATTTTGACTGTTTTTTTTAAAAACATCATTGTACATTGAAATTTCTGCTTGCGTATGCTTTAGAAGCAAGAATTAAGAGGACTACATTCATTATTTCAGCTGAAAAATGCTTAGTTTATGATTTATAGTCAACATTAAGGAAATGTTCCGAACAAGCGTTTTCAGCCCGAGTGGAGCACATTTTGACCGTTTTTTAAAAAACATCATTGTACATTGAAATTTCTGTTTGCGTATGCTTTAGAAGCAAGAATTAAGAGGACTACATTCATTATTTCAGCTGAAAAATGCTTAGTTTATGATTTATAGTCAACATTAATGTAATGTCCCAAACAAGCGTTTTCAGCCCGAGTGGAGCACATTTTGACTGTTTTTTTAAAAACATCATTGTACATTGAAATTTCTGCTTGCGTATGCTTTAGAAGCAAGAATTAAGAGGACTACATTCATTATTTCAGCTGAAAAATGCTTAGTTTATGATTTATAGTCAACATTAATTAAATGTCCCCAACAGCGTTTTCAGCCCGAGTGGAGCACATTTTGACTGTTTTTTTAAAAACATCATTGTACATTGAAATTTCTGCTTGCGAATGCTTTAGAAGCAAGAATTAAGAGGACTACATTCATTATTTCAGCTGAAAAATGCTTAGTTTTTGATTTATAGTCAACATTAATGTCATGTCCCAAACAAGCGTTTTCAGCCCGAGTGGAGCACATTTTGACTGTTTTTTTAAAAACATCATTGTACATTGAAATTTCTGCTTGCGTATGCTTTAGAAGCAAGAATTAAGAGGACTACATTCATTATTTCAGCTGAAAAATGCTTAGTTTATGATTTATAGTCAACATTAATGAAATGTTCCAAACAAGCGTTTTCAGCCCGAGTGGAGCACATTTTGACCCTTTTTTTAAAAACATCATTGTACATTGAAATTTCTGCTTGCGTATGCTTTAGAAGCAAGAATTAAGAGGACTACATTCATTATTTCAGCTGAAAAATGCTTAGTTTTTGATTTGTAGTCAACATTAATGAAATGTCCCCAACAGCGTTTTCAGCCCGAGTGGAGCGCATTTTGACTGTTTTTTTTAAAAACATCATTGTACATTGAAATTTCTGCTTGCGTATGCTTTAGAAGCAAGAATTAAGAGGACTACATTCATTATTTCAGCTGAAAAATGCTTAGTTTATGATTTATAGTCAACATTAATGTAATGTCCCCAACAGCGTTTTCAGCCCGAGTGGAGCACATTTTGACTGTTTTTTTTAAAAACATCATTGTACATTGAAATTTCTGCTTGCGTATGCTTTAGAAGCAAGAATTAAGAGGACTACATTCATTATTTCAGCTGAAAAATGCTTAGTTTATGATTTATAGTCAACATTAAGGAAATGTTCCGAACAAGCGTTTTCAGCCCGAGTGGAGCACATTTTGACCGTTTTTTTAAAAACATCATTGTACATTGAAATTTCTGCTTGCGTATGCTTTAGAAGCAAGAATTAAGAGGACTACATTCATTATTTCAGCTGAAAAATGCTTAGTTTATGATTTATAGTCAACATTAATGAAATGTCCCCAACAGCGTTTTCAGCCCGAGTGGAGCGCATTTTGACTGTTTTTTTTAAAAACATCATTGTACATTGAAATTTCTGCTTGCGTATGCTTTAGAAGCAAGAATTAAGAGGACTACATTCATTATTTCAGCTGAAAAATGCTTAGTTTATGATTTATAGTCAACATTAATGAAATGTCCCCAACAGCGTTTTCAGCCCGAGTGGAGCACATTTTGACTGTTTTTTTAAAAACATCATTGTACATTGAAATTTCTGCTTGCGTATGCTTTAGAAGCAAGAATTAAGAGGACTACATTCATTATTTCAGCTGAAAAATGCTTAGTTTTTGATTTGTAGTCAACATTAATGAAATGTCCCCAACAGCGTTTTCAGCCCGAGTGGAGCACATTTTGACTGTTTTTTTAAAAACATCATTGTACATTGAAATTTCTGCTTGCGTATGCTTTAGAAGCAAGAATTAAGAGGACTACATTCATTATTTCAGCTGAAAAATGCTTAGTTTTTGATTTGTAGTCAACATTAATGAAATGTCCCCAACAGCGTTTTCAGCCCGAGTGGAGCACATTTTGACTGTTTTTTTTAAAAACATCATTGTACATTGAAATTTCTGCTTGCGTATGCTTTAGAAGCAAGAATTAAGAGGACTACATTCATTATTTCAGCTGAAAAATGCTTAGTTTATGATTTATAGTCAACATTAAGGAAATGTTCCGAACAAGCGTTTTCAGCCCGAGTGGAGCACATTTTGACCGTTTTTTTAAAAACATCATTGTACATTGAAATTTCTGCTTGCGTATGCTTTAGAAGCAAGAATTAAGAGGACTACATTCATTATTTCAGCTGAAAAATGCTTAGTTTATGATTTATAGTCAACATTAATGAAATGTCCCCAACAGCGTTTTCAGCCCGAGTGGAGCACATTTTGACTGTTTTTTTTAAAAACATCATTGTACATTGAAATTTCTGCTTGCGTATGCTTTAGAAGCAAGAATTAAGAGGACTACATTCATTATTTCAGCTGAAAAATGCTTAGTTTATGATTTATAGTCAACATTAATGAAATGTTCCAAACAAGCGTTTTCAGCCCGAGTGGAGCACATTTTGACCGTTTTTTTAAAAACATCATTGTACATTGAAATTTCTGTTTGTGTATGCTTTAGAAGCAAGAATTAAGAGGACTACATTCATTATTTCAGCTGAAAAATGCTTAGTTTATGATTTATAGTCAACATTAATGTAATGTCCCAAACAAGCGTTTTCAGCCCGAGTGGAGCACATTTTGACCGTTTTTTTAAAAACATCATTGTACATTGAAATTTCTGCTTGCGTATGCTTTAGAAGCAAGAATTAAGAGGACTACATTCATTATTTCAGCTGAAAAATGCTTAGTTTATGATTTATAGTCAACATTAATGAAATGTCCCCAACAGCGTTTTCAGCCCGAGTGGAGCGCATTTTGACTGTTTTTTTTAAAAACATCATTGTACATTGAAATTTCTGCTTGCGTATGCTTTAGAAGCAAGAATTAAGAGGACTACATTCATTATTTCAGCTGAAAAATGCTTAGTTTATGATTTATAGTCAACATTAATGAAATGTCCCCAACAGCGTTTTCAGCCCGAGTGGAGCACATTTTGACTGTTTTTTTTAAAAACATCATTGTACATTGAAATTTCTGCTTGCGTATGCTTTAGAAGCAAGAATTAAGAGGACTACATTCATTATTTCAGCTGAAAAATGCTTAGTTTTTGATTTGTAGTCAACATTAATGAAATGTCCCCAACAGCGTTTTCAGCCCGAGTGGAGCACATTTTGACTGTTTTTTTAAAAACATCATTGTACATTGAAATTTCTGCTTGCGTATGCTTTAGAAGCAAGAATTAAGAGGACTACATTCATTATTTCAGCTGAAAAATGCTTAGTTTTTGATTTGTAGTCAACATTAATGAAATGTCCCCAACAGCGTTTTCAGCCCGAGTGGAGCACATTTTGACTGTTTTTTTTAAAAACATCATTGTACATTGAAATTTCTGCTTGCGTATGCTTTAGAAACAAGAATTAAGAGGACTACATTCATTATTTCAGCTGAAAAATGCTTAGTTTATGATTTATAGTCAACATTAAGGAAATGTTCCGAACAAGCGTTTTCAGCCCGAGTGGAGCACATTTTGACCGTTTTTTTAAAAACATCATTGTACATTGAAATTTCTGCTTGCGTATGCTTTAGAAGCAAGAATTAAGAGGACTACATTCATTATTTCAGCTGAAAAATGCTTAGTTTATGATTTATAGTCAACATTAATGAAATGTCCCCAACAGCGTTTTCAGCCCGAGTGGAGCACATTTTGACTGTTTTTTTTTAAAAACATCATTGTACATTGAAATTTCTGCTTGCGTATGCTTTAGAAGCAAGAATTAAGAGGACTACATTCATTATTTCAGCTGAAAAATGCTTAGTTTATGATTTATAGTCAACATTAATGAAATGTTCCAAACAAGCGTTTTCAGCCCGAGTGGAGCACATTTTGACCGTTTTTTTAAAAACATCATTGTACATTGAAATTTCTGTTTGTGTATGCTTTAGAAGCAAGAATTAAGAGGACTACATTCATTATTTCAGCTGAAAAATGCTTAGTTTATGATTTATAGTCAACATTAATGTAATGTCCCAAACAAGCGTTTTCAGCCCGAGTGGAGCACATTTTGACCGTTTTTTTAAAAACATCATTGTACATTGAAATTTCTGTTTGCGTATGCTTTAGAAGCAAGAATTAAGAGGACTACATTCATTATTTCAGCTGAAAAATGCTTAGTTTATGATTTATAGTCAACATTAATGTAATGTCCCAAACAAGCGTTTTCAGCCCGAGTGGAGCACATTTTGACTGTTTTTTTAAAAACATCATTGTACATTGAAATTTCTGCTTGCGTATGCTTTAGAAGCAAGAATTAAGAGGACTACATTCATTATTTCAGCTGAAAAATGCTTAGTTTATGATTTATAGTCAACATTAATGAAATGTTCCAAACAAGCGTTTTCAGCCCGAGTGGAGCACATTTTGACCGATTTTTTAAAAACATCATTGTACATTGAAATTTCTGTTTGTGTATGCTTTAGAAGCAAGAATTAAGAGGACTACATTCATTATTTAAGCTGAAAAATGCTTAGTTTATGATTTATAGTCAACATTAATGTAATGTCCCAAACAAGCGTTTTCAGCCCGAGTGGAGCACATTTTGACCGTTTTTTTAAAAACATCATTGTACATTGAAATTTCTGTTTGCGTATGCTTTAGAAGCAAGAATTAAGAGGACTACATTCATTATTTCAGCTGAAAAATGCTTAGTTTATGATTTATAGTCAACATTAATGAAATGTCCCCAACAGCGTTTTCAGCCCGAGTGGAGCACATTTTGACCGTTTTTTTAAAAACATCATTGTACATTTAATTTTCTGTTTGTGTATGCTTTAGAAGCAAGAATTAAGAGGACTACATTCATTATTTCAGCTGAAAAATGCTTAGTTTATGATTTATAGTCAACATTAATGAAATGTCCCCAACAGCGTTTTCAGCCCGAGTGGAGCACATTTTGACTGTTTTTTTAAAAACATCATTGTACATTGAAATTTCTGCTTGCGTATGCTTTAGAAGCAAGAATTAAGAGGACTACATTCGTTATTTCAGCTGAAAAATGCTTAGTTTTTGATTTATAGTCAACATTAATGAAATGTCCCCAACAGCGTTTTCAGCCCGAGTGGAGCACATTTTGACTGTTTTTTTTAAAAACATCAATGTACATTGAAATTTCTGCTTGCGTATGCTTTAGAAGCAAGAATTAAAAGGACTACATTCATTATTTCAGCTGAAAAATGCTTAGTTTATGATTTATAGTCAACATTAATGAAATGTCCCCAACAGCGTTTTCAGCCCGAGTGGAGCACATTTTGACTGTTTTTTTAAAAACATCATTGTACATTGAAATTTCTGCTTGCGTATGCTTTAGAAGCAAGAATTAAGAGGACTACATTCATTATTTCAGCTGAAAAATGCTTAGTTTATGATTTATAGTCAACATTAATGAAATGTTCCAAACAAGCGTTTTCAGCCCGAGTGGAGCACATTTTCACCCTTTTTTTAAAAACATCATTGTACATTGAAATTTCTGCTTGCGTATGCTTTAGAAGCAAGAATTAAGAGGACTACATTCATTATTTCAGCTGAAAAATGCTTAGTTTATGATTTATAGTCAACATTAATGTCATGTCCCAAACAAGCGTTTTCAGCCCGAGTGGAGCACATTTTGACTGTTTTTTTAAAAACATCATTGTACATTGAAATTTCTGTTTGCGTATGCTTTAGAAGCAAGAATTAAGAGGACTACATTCATTATTTCAGCTGAAAAATGCTTAGTTTATGATTTATAGTCAACATTAATGTAATGTCCCAAACAAGCGTTTTCAGCCCGAGTGGAGCACATTTTGACTGTTTTTTTAAAAACATCATTGTACATTGAAATTTCTGCTTGCGTATGCTTTAGAAGCAAGAATTAAGAGGACTACATTCATTATTTCAGCTGAAAAATGCTTAGTTTATGATTTATAGTCAACATTAATTAAATGTCCCCAACAGCGTTTTCAGCCCGAGTGGAGCACATTTTGACTGTTTTTTTAAAAACATCATTGTACATTGAAATTTCTGCTTGCGAATGCTTTAGAAGCAAGAATTAAGAGGACTACATTCATTATTTCAGCTGAAAAATGCTTAGTTTTTGATTTGTAGTCAACATTAATGAAATGTCCCCAACAGCGTTTTCAGCCCGAGTGGAGCACATTTTGACTGTTTTTTTTAAAAACATCATTGTACATTGAAATTTCTGCTTGCGTATGCTTTAGAAGCAAGAATTAAGAGGACTACTTTCATTATTTCAGCTGAAAAATGCTTAGTTTTTGATTTGTAGTCAACATTAATGAAATGTCCCCAACAGCGTTTTCAGCCCGAGTGGAGCGCATTTTGACTGTTTTTTTTAAAAACATCATTGTACATTGAAATTTCTGCTTGCGTATGCTTTAGAAGCAAGAATTAAGAGGACTACATTCATTATTTCAGCTGAAAAATGCTTAGTTTATGATTTATAGTCAACATTAAGGAAATGTTCCGAACAAGCGTTTTCAGCCCGAGTGGAGCACATTTTGACCGTTTTTTAAAAAACATCATTGTACATTGAAATTTCTTTTTGCGTATGCTTTAGAAGCAAGAATTAAGAGGACTACATTCATTATTTCAGCTGAAAAATGCTTAGTTTATGATTTATAGTCAACATTAATGTAATGTCCCAAACAAGCGTTTTCAGCCCGAGTGGAGCACATTTTGACTGTTTTTTTAAAAACATCATTGTACATTGAAATTTCTGCTTGCGTATGCTTTAGAAGCAAGAATTAAGAGGACTACATTCATTATTTCAGCTGAAAAATGCTTAGTTTATGATTTATAGTCAACATTAATGTCATGTCCCAAACAAGCGTTTTCAGCCCGAGTGGAGCACATTTTGACAGTTTTTTTAAAAACATCATTGTACATTGAAATTTCTGCTTGCGTATGCTTTAGAAGCAAGAATTAAGAGGACTACATTCATTATTTCAGCTGAAAAATGCTTAGTTTATGATTTATAGTCAACATTAATGAAATGTTCCAAACAAGCGTTTTCAGCCCGAGTGGATTACATTTTGACCCTTTTTTTAAAAACATCATTGTACATTGAAATTTCTGCTTGCGTATGCTTTAGAAGCAAGAATTAAGAGGACTACATTCATTATTTCAGCTGAAAAATGCTTAGTTTTTGATTTGTAGTCAACATTAATGAAATGTCCCCAACAGCGTTTTCAGCCCGAGTGGAGCGCATTTTGACTGTTTTTTTTAAAAACATCATTGTACATTGAAATTTCTGCTTGCGTATGCTTTAGAAGCAAGAATTAAGAGGACTACATTCATTATTTCAGCTGAAAAATGCTTAGTTTATGATTTATAGTCAACATTAAGGAAATGTTCCGAACAAGCGTTTTCAGCCCGAGTGGAGCACATTTTGACCGTTTTTTAAAAAACATCATTGTACATTGAAATTTCTTTTTGCGTATGCTTTAGAAGCAAGAATTAAGAGGACTACATTCATTATTTCAGCTGAAAAATGCTTAGTTTATGATTTATAGTCAACATTAATGTCATGTCCCAAACAAGCGTTTTCAGCCCGAGTGGAGCACATTTTGACTGCTTTTTTAAAAACATCATTGTACATTGAAATTTCTGCTTGCGTATGCTTTAGAAGCAAGAATTAAGAGGACTACATTCATTATTTCAGCTGAAAAATGCTTAGTTTATGATTTATAGTCAACATTAATGAAATGTTCCAAACAAGCGTTTTCAGCCCGAGTGGAGCACATTTTGACCCTTTTTTTAAAAACATCATTGTACATTGAAATTTCTGCTTGCGTATGCTTTAGAAGCAAGAATTAAGAGGACTACATTCATTATTTCAGCTGAAAAATGCTTAGTTTATGATTTATAGTCAACATTAATGTCATGTCCCAAACAAGCGTTTTCAGCCCGAGTGGAGCACATTTTGACTGTTTTTTTAAAAACATCATTGTACATTGAAATTTCTGCTTGCGTATGCTTTAGAAGCAAGAATTAAGAGGACTACATTCATTATTTCAGCTGAAAAATGCTTAGTTTATGATTTATAGTCAACATTAATGAAATGTTCCAAACAAGCGTTTTCAGCCCGAGTGGAGCACATTTTGACCCTTTTTTTAAAAACATCATTGTACATTGAAATTTCTGCTTGCGTATGCTTTAGAAGCAAGAATTAAGAGGACTACATTCATTATTTCAGCTGAAAAATGCTTAGTTTATGATTTATAGTCAACATTAATGTCATGTCCCAAACAAGCGTTTTCAGCCCGAGTGGAGCACATTTTGACTGTTTTTTTAAAAACATCATTGTACATTGAAATTTCTGCTTGCGTATGCTTTAGAAGCAAGAATTAAGAGGACTACATTCATTATTTCAGCTGAAAAATGCTTAGTTTATGATTTATAGTCAACATTAATGAAATGTTCCAAACAAGCGTTTTCAGCCCGAGTGGAGCACATTTTGACCCTTTTTTTAAAAACATCATTGTACATTGAAATTTCTGCTTGCGTATGCTTTAGAAGCAAGAATTAAGAGGACTACATTCATTATTTCAGCTGAAAAATGCTTAGTTTATGATTTATAGTCAACATTAATGTCATGTCCCAAACAAGCGTTTTCAGCCCGAGTGGAGCACATTTTGACTGTTTTTTTAAAAACATCATTGTACATTGAAATTTCTGCTTGCGTATGCTTTAGAAGCAAGAATTAAGAGGACTACATTCATTATTTCAGCTGAAAAATGCTTAGTTTATGATTTATAGTCAACATTAATGAAATGTTCCAAACAAGCGTTTTCAGCCCGAGTGGAGCACATTTTGACCCTTTTTTTAAAAACATCATTGTACATTGAAATTTCTGCTTGCGTATGCTTTAGAAGCAAGAATTAAGAGGACTACATTCATTATTTCAGCTGAAAAATGCTTAGTTTTTGATTTGTAGTCAACATTAATGAAATGTCCCCAACAGCGTTTTCAGCCCGAGTGGAGCGCATTTTGACTGTTTTTTTTAAAAACATCATTGTACATTGAAATTTCTGCTTGCGTATGCTTTAGAAGCAAGAATTAAGAGGACTACATTCATTATTTCAGCTGAAAAATGCTTAGTTTATGATTTATAGTCAACATTAAGGAAATGTTCCGAACAAGCGTTTTCAGCCCGAGTGGAGCACATTTTGACCGTTTTTTAAAAAACATCATTGTACATTGAAATTTCTGCTTGCGTATGCTTTAGAAGCAAGAATTAAGAGGACTACATTCATTATTTCAGCTGAAAAATGCTTAGTTTATGATTTATAGTCAACATTAATGAAATGTTCCAAACAAGCGTTTTCAGCCCGAGTGGAGCACATTTTGACCCTTTTTTTAAAAACATCATTGTACATTGAAATTTCTGCTTGCGTATGCTTTAGAAGCAAGAATTAAGAGGACTACATTCATTATTTCAGCTGAAAAATGCTTAGTTTATGATTTATAGTCAACATTAATGTCATGTTCCAAACAAGCGTTTTCAGCCCGAGTGGAGCACATTTTGACCCTTTTTTTAAAAACATCATTGTACATTGAAATTTCTGCTTGCGTATGCTTTAGAAGCAAGAATTAAGAGGACTACATTCATTATTTCAGCTGAAAAATGCTTAGTTTATGATTTATAGTCAACATTAATGTAATGTCCCAAACAAGCGTTTTCAGCCCGAGTGGAGCACATTTTGACCGTTTTTTTAAAAACATCATTGTACATTGAAATTTCTGTTTGCGTATGCTTTAGAAGCAAGAATTAAGAGGACTACATTCATTATTTCAGCTGAAAAATGCTTAGTTTATGATTTATAGTCAACATTAATGAAATGTCCCCAACAGCGTTTTCAGCCCGAGTGGAGCACATTTTGACCGTTTTTTTAAAAACATCATTGTACATTGAATTTTCTGTTTGTGTATGCTTTAGAAGCAAGAATTAAGAGGACTACATTCATTATTTCAGCTGAAAAATGCTTAGTTCATGATTTATAGTCAACATTAATGAAATGTCCCCAACAGCGTTTTCAGCCCGAGTGGAGCACATTTTGACTGTTTTTTTAAAAACATCATTGTACATTGAAATTTCTGCTTGCGTATGCTTTAGAAGCAAGAATTAAGAGGACTACATTCATTATTTCAGCTGAAAAATGCTTAGTTTTTGATTTATAGTCAACATTAATGAAATGTCCCCAACAGCGTTTTCAGCCCGAGTGGAGCACATTTTGACTGTTTTTTTTAAAAACATCATTGTACATTGAAATTTCTGCTTGCGTATGCTTTAGAAGCAAGAATTAAAAGGACTACATTCATTATTTCAGCTGAAAAATGCTTAGTTTATGATTTATAGTCAACATTAATGAAATGTCCCCAACAGCGTTTTCAGCCCGAGTGGAGCACATTTTGACTGTTTTTTTAAAAACATCATTGTACATTGAAATTTCTGCTTGCGTATGCTTTAGAAGCAAGAATTAAGAGGACTACATTCATTATTTCAGCTGAAAAATGCTTAGTTTATGATTTATAGTCAACATTAATGAAATGTTCCAAACAAGCGTTTTCAGCCCGAGTGGAGCACATTTTGACTGTTTTTTTAAAAACATCATTGTACATTGAAATTTCTGCTTGCGTATGCTTTAGAAGCAAGAATTAAGAGGACTACATTCATTATTTCAGCTGAAAAATGCTTAGTTTATGATTTATAGTCAACATTAATGTCATGTCCCAAACAAGCGTTTTCAGCCCGAGTGGAGCACATTTTGACTGTTTTTTTAAAAACATCATTGTACATTGAAATTTCTGCTTGCGTTTGCTTTAGAAGCAAGAATTAAGAGGACTACATTCATTATTTCAGCTGAAAAATGCTTAGTTTATGATTTATAGTCAACATTAATGAAATGTTCCAAACAAGCGTTTTCAGCCCGAGTGGAGCACATTTTGACCCTTTTTTTAAAAACATCATTGTACATTGAAATTTCTGCTTGCGTATGCTTTAGAAGCAAGAATTAAGAGGACTACATTCATTATTTCAGCTGAAAAATGCTTAGTTTTTGATTTGTAGTCAACATTAATGAAATGTCCCCAACAGCGTTTTCAGCCCGAGTGGAGCGCATTTTGACTGTTTTTTTTAAAAACATCATTGTACATTGAAATTTCTGCTTGCGTATGCTTTAGAAGCAAGAATTAAGAGGACTACATTCATTATTTCAGCTGAAAAATGCTTAGTTTATGATTTATAGTCAACATTAATGAAATGTTCCAAACAAGCGTTTTCAGCCCGAGTGGAGCACATTTTGACCCTTTTTTTAAAAACATCATTGTACATTGAAATTTCTGCTTGCGTATGCTTTAGAAGCAAGAATTAAGAGGACTACATTCATTATTTCAGCTGAAAAATGCTTAGTTTTTGATTTGTAGTCAACATTAATGAAATGTCCCCAACAGCGTTTTCAGCCCGAGTGGAGCGCATTTTGACTGTTTTTTTTAAAAACATCATTGTACATTGAAATTTCTGCTTGCGTATGCTTTAGAAGCAAGAATTAAGAGGACTACATTCATTATTTCAGCTGAAAAATGCTTAGTTTATGATTTATAGTCAACATTAATGTCATGTCCCGAACAAGCGTTTTCAGCCCGAGTGGAGCACATTTTGACCGTTTTTTAAAAAACATCATTGTACATTGAAATTTCTTTTTGCGTATGCTTTAGAAGCAAGAATTAAGAGGACTACATTCATTATTTCAGCTGAAAAATGCTTAGTTTATGATTTATAGTCAACATTAATGTCATGTCCCAAACAAGCGTTTTCAGCCCGAGTGGAGCACATTTTGACTGCTTTTTTAAAAACATCATTGTACATTGAAATTTCTGCTTGCGTATGCTTTAGAAGCAAGAATTAAGAGGACTACATTCATTATTTCAGCTGAAAAATGCTTAGTTTATGATTTATAGTCAACATTAATGAAATGTTCCAAACAAGCGTTTTCAGCCCGAGTGGAGCACATTTTGACTGTTTTTTTAAAAACATCATTGTACATTGAAATTTCTGCTTGCGTATGCTTTAGAAGCAAGAATTAAGAGGACTACATTCATTATTTCAGCTGAAAAATGCTTAGTTTTTGATTTATAGTCAACATTAATGAAATGTCCCCAACAGCGTTTTCAGCCCGAGTGGAGCACATTTTGACTGTTTTTTTTAAAAACATCATTGTACATTGAAATTTCTGCTTGCGTATGCTTTAGAAGCAAGAATTAAAAGGACTACATTCATTATTTCAGCTGAAAAATGCTTAGTTTATGATTTATAGTCAACATTAATGAAATGTCCCCAACAGCGTTTTCAGCCCGAGTGGAGCACATTTTGACTGTTTTTTTAAAAACATCATTGTACATTGAAATTTCTGCTTGCGTATGCTTTAGAAGCAAGAATTAAGAGGACTACATTCATTATTTCAGCTGAAAAATGCTTAGTTTATGATTTATAGTCAACATTAATGAAATGTTCCAAACAAGCGTTTTCAGCCCGAGTGGAGCACATTTTGACCCTTTTTTTAAAAACATCATTGTACATTGAAATTTCTGCTTGCGTATGCTTTAGAAGCAAGAATTAAGAGGACTACATTCATTATTTCAGCTGAAAAATGCTTAGTTTATGATTTATAGTCAACATTAATGTCATGTCCCAAACAAGCGTTTTCAGCCCGAGTGGAGCACATTTTGACTGTTTTTTTAAAAACATCATTGTACATTGAAATTTCTGCTTGCGTATGCTTTAGAAGCAAGAATTAAGAGGACTACATTCATTATTTCAGCTGAAAAATGCTTAGTTTATGATTTATAGTCAACATTAATGAAATGTTCCAAACAAGCGTTTTCAGCCCGAGTGGAGCACATTTTGACCCTTTTTTTAAAAACATCATTGTACATTGAAATTTCTGCTTGCGTATGCTTTAGAAGCAAGAATTAGGAGGACTACATTCATTATTTCAGCTGAAAAATGCTTAGTTTTTGATTTGTAGTCAACATTAATGAAAAGTCCCCAACAGCGTTTTCAGCCCGAGTGGAGCGCATTTTGACTGTTTTTTTTAAAAACATCATTGTACATTGAAATTTCTGCTTGCGTATGCTTTAGAAGCAAGAATTAAGAGGACTACATTCATTATTTCAGCTGAAAAATGCTTAGTTTATGATTTATAGTCAACATTAAGGAAATGTTCCGAACAAGCGTTTTCAGCCCGAGTGGAGCACATTTTGACCGTTTTTTAAAAAACATCATTGTACATTGAAATTTCTGTTTGCGTATGCTTTAGAAGCAAGAATTAAGAGGACTACATTCATTATTTCAGCTGAAAAATGCTTAGTTTATGATTTATAGTCAACATTAATGTAATGTCCCAAACAAGCGTTTTCAGCCCGAGTGGAGCACATTTTGACTGTTTTTTTAAAAACATCATTGTACATTGAAATTTCTGCTTGCGTATGCTTTAGAAGCAAGAATTAAGAGGACTACATTCATTATTTCAGCTGAAAAATGCTTAGTTTATGATTTATAGTCAACATTAATGTCATGTCCCAAACAAGCGTTTTCAGCCCGAGTGGAGCACATTTTGACTGTTTTTTTAAAAACATCATTGTACATTGAAATTTCTGCTTGCGTATGCTTTAGAAGCAAGAATTAAGAGGACTACATTCATTATTTCAGCTGAAAAATGCTTAGTTTATGATTTATAGTCAACATTAATGAAATGTTCCAAACAAGCGTTTTCAGCCCGAGTGGAGCACATTTTGACCCTTTTTTTAAAAACATCATTGTACATTGAAATTTCTGCTTGCGTATGCTTTAGAAGCAAGAATTAAGAGGACTACATTCATTATTTCAGCTGAAAAATGCTTAGTTTTTGATTTGTAGTCAACATTAATGAAATGTCCCCAACAGCGTTTTCAGCCCGAGTGGAGCGCATTTTGACTGTTTTTTTTAAAAACATCATTGTACATTGAAATTTCTGCTTGCGTATGCTTTAGAAGCAAGAATTAAGAGGACTACATTCATTATTTCAGCTGAAAAATGCTTAGTTTATGATTTATAGTCAACATTAAGGAAATGTTCCGAACAAGCGTTTTCAGCCCGAGTGGAGCACATTTTGACCGTTTTTTAAAAAACATCATTGTACATTGAAATTTCTGTTTGCGTATGCTTTAGAAGCAAGAATTAAGAGGACTACATTCATTATTTCAGCTGAAAAATGCTTAGTTTATGATTTATAGTCAACATTAATGTAATGTCCCAAACAAGCGTTTTCAGCCCGAGTGGAGCACATTTTGACTGTTTTTTTAAAAACATCATTGTACATTGAAATTTCTGCTTGCGTATGCTTTAGAAGCAAGAATTAAGAGGACTACATTCATTATTTCAGCTGAAAAATGCTTAGTTTATGATTTATAGTCAACATTAATGAAATGTCCCCAACAGCGTTTTCAGCCCGAGTGGAGCACATTTTGACTGTTTTTTTAAAAACATCATTGTACATTGAAAATTCTGCTTGCGAATGCTTTAGAAGCAAGAATTAAGAGGACTACATTCATTATTTCAGCTGAAAAATGCTTAGTTTATGATTTATAGTCAACATTAATGAAATGTTCCAAACAAGCGTTTTCAGCCCGAGTGGAGCACATTTTGACCCTTTTTTTAAAAACATCATTGTACATTGAAATTTCTGCTTGCGTATGCTTTAGAAGCAAGAATTAAGAGGACTACATTCATTATTTCAGCTGAAAAATGCTTAGTTTTTGATTTGTAGTCAACATTAATGAAATGTCCCCAACAGCGTTTTCAGCCCGAGTGGAGCACATTTTGACTGTTTTTTTTAAAAACATCATTGTACATTGAAATTTCTGCTTGCGTATGCTTTAGAAGCAAGAATTAAGAGGACTACTTTCATTATTTCAGCTGAAAAATGCTTAGTTTTTGATTTGTAGTCAACATTAATGAAATGTCCCCAACAGCGTTTTCAGCCCGAGTGGAGCGCATTTTGACTGTTTTTTTTAAAAACATCATTGTACATTGAAATTTCTGCTTGCGTATGCTTTAGAAGCAAGAATTAAGAGGACTACATTCATTATTTCAGCTGAAAAATGCTTAGTTTATGATTTATAGTCAACATTAAGGAAATGTTCCGAACAAGCGTTTTCAGCCCGAGTGGAGCACATTTTGACCGTTTTTTAAAAAACATCATTGTACATTGAAATTTCTTTTTGCGTATGCTTTAGAAGCAAGAATTAAGAGGACTACATTCATTATTTCAGCTGAAAAATGCTTAGTTTATGATTTATAGTCAACATTAATGTCATGTCCCAAACAAGCGTTTTCAGCCCGAGTGGAGCACATTTTGACCCTTTTTTTAAAAACATCATTGTACATTGAAATTTCTGCTTGCGTATGCTTTAGAAGCAAGAATTAAGAGAACTACATTCATTATTTCAGCTGAAAAATGCTTAGTTTATGATTTATAGTCAACATTAATGTAATGTCCCAAACAAGCGTTTTCAGCCCGAGTGGAGCACATTTTGACCGTTTTTTTAAAAACATCATTGTACATTGAAATTTCTGTTTGCGTATGCTTTAGAAGCAAGAATTAAGAGGACTACATTCATTATTTCAGCTGAAAAATGCTTAGTTTATGATTTATAGTCAACATTAATGAAATGTCCCCAACAGCGTTTTCAGCCCGAGTGGAGCACATTTTGACCGTTTTTTTAAAAACATCATTGTACATTGAATTTTCTGTTTGTGTATGCTTTAGAAGCAAGAATTAAGAGGACTACATTCATTATTTCAGCTGAAAAATGCTTAGTTTATGATTTATAGTCAACATTAATGAAATGTCCCCAACAGCGTTTTCAGCCCGAGTGGAGCACATTTTGACTGTTTTTTTAAAAACATCATTGTACATTGAAATTTCTGCTTGCGTATGCTTTAGAAGCAAGAATTAAGAGGACTACATTCATTATTTCAGCTGAAAAATGCTTAGTTTATGATTTATAGTCAACATTAATGAAATGTTCCAAACAAGCGTTTTCAGCCCGAGTGGAGCACATTTTGACCCTTTTTTTAAAAACATCATTGTACATTGAAATTTCTGCTTGCGTATGCTTTAGAAGCAAGAATTAAGAGGACTACATTCATTATTTCAGCTGAAAAATGCTTAGTTTATGATTTATAGTCAACATTAATGTCATGTCCCAAACAAGCGTTTTCAGCCCGAGTGGAGCACATTTTGACTGTTTTTTTAAAAACATCATTGTACATTGAAATTTCTGCTTGCGTATGCTTTAGAAGCAAGAATTAAGAGGACTACATTCATTATTTCAGCTGAAAAATGCTTAGTTTATGAATTATAGTCAACATTAATGAAATGTTCCAAACAAGCGTTTTCAGCCCGAGTGGAGCACATTTTGACCCTTTTTTTAAAAACATCATTGTACATTGAAATTTCTGCTTGCGTATGCTTTAGAAGCAAGAATTAAGAGGACTACATTCATTATTTCAGCTGAAAAATGCTTAGTTTTTGATTTGTAGTCAACATTAATGAAATGTCCCCAACAGCGTTTTCAGCCCGAGTGGAGCGCATTTTGACTGTTTTTTTTAAAAACATCATTGTACATTGAAATTTCTGCTTGCGTATGCTTTAGAAGCAAGAATTAAGAGGACTACATTCATTATTTCAGCTGAAAAATGCTTAGTTTATGATTTATAGTCAACATTAAGGAAATGTTCCGAACAAGCGTTTTCAGCCCGAGTGGAGCACATTTTGACCGTTTTTTAAAAAACATCATTGTACATTGAAATTTCTGCTTGCGTATGCTTTAGAAGCAAGAATTAAGAGGACTACATTCATTATTTCAGCTGAAAAATGCTTAGTTTATGATTTATAGTCAACATTAATGAAATGTTCCAAACAAGCGTTTTCAGCCCGAGTGGAGCACATTTTGACCCTTTTTTTAAAAACATCATTGTACATTGAAATTTCTGCTTGCGTATGCTTTAGAAGCAAGAATTAAGAGGACTACATTCATTATTTCAGCTGAAAAATGCTTAGTTTATGATTTATAGTCAACATTAATGTCATGTCCCAAACAAGCGTTTTCAGCCCGAGTGGAGCACATTTTGACCCTTTTTTTAAAAACATCATTGTACATTGAAATTTCTGCTTGCGTATGCTTTAGAAGCAAGAATTAAGAGGACTACATTCATTATTTCAGCTGAAAAATGCTTAGTTTATGATTTATAGTCAACATTAATGAAATGTTCCAAACAAGCGTTTTCAGCCCGAGTGGAGCACATTTTGACCCTTTTTTTAAAAACATCATTGTACATTGAAATTTCTGCTTGCGTATGCTTTAGAAGCAAGAATTAAGAGGACTACATTCATTATTTCAGCTGAAAAATGCTTAGTTTTTGATTTGTAGTCAACATTAATGAAATGTCCCCAACAGCGTTTTCAGCCCGAGTGGAGCGCATTTTGACTGTTTTTTTTAAAAACATCATTGTACATTGAAATTTCTGCTTGCGTACGCTTTAGAAGCAAGAATTAAGAGGACTACATTCATTATTTCAGCTGAAAAATGCTTAGTTTTTGATTTGTAGTCAACATTAATGAAATGTCCCCAACAGCGTTTTCAGCCCGAGTGGAGCGCATTTTGACTGTTTTTTTTAAAAACATCATTGTACATTGAAATTTCTGCTTGCGTATGCTTTAGAAGCAAGAATTAAGAGGACTACATTCATTATTTCAGCTGAAAAATGCTTAGTTTATGATTTATAGTCAACATTAAGGAAATGTTCCGAACAAGCGTTTTCAGCCCGAGTGGAGCACATTTTGACCGTTTTTTAAAAAACATCATTGTACATTGAAATTTCTTTTTGCGTATGCTTTAGAAGCAAGAATTAAGAGGACTACATTCATTATTTCAGCTGAAAAATGCTTAGTTTATGATTTATAGTCAACATTAATGTAATGTCCCAAACAAGCGTTTTCAGCCCGAGTGGAGCACATTTTGACTGTTTTTTTAAAAACATCATTGTACATTGAAATTTCTGCTTGCGTATGCTTTAGAAGCAAGAATTAAGAGGACTACATTCATTATTTCAGCTGAAAAATGCTTAGTTTATGATTTATAGTCAACATTAATGTCATGTCCCAAACAAGCGTTTTCAGCCCGAGTGGAGCACATTTTGACTGTTTTTTTAAAAACATCATTGTACATTGAAATTTCTGCTTGCGTATGCTTTAGAAGCAAGAATTAAGAGGACTACATTCATTATTTCAGCTGAAAAATGCTTAGTTTATGATTTATAGTCAACATTAATGTCATGTCCCAAACAAGCGTTTTCAGCCCGAGTGGAGCACATTTTGACTGTTTTTTTAAAAACATCATTGTACATTGAAATTTCTGCTTGCGTATGCTTTAGAAGCAAGAATTAAGAGGACTACATTCATTATTTCAGCTGAAAAATGCTTAGTTTATGATTTATAGTCAACATTAATGAAATGTTCCAAACAACCGTTTTCAGCCCGAGTGGAGCACATTTTGACCCTTTTTTTAAAAACATCATTGTACATTGAAATTTCTGCTTGCGTATGCTTTAGAAGCAAGAATTAAGAGGACTACATTCATTATTTCAGCTGAAAAATGCTTAGTTTATGATTTATAGTCAACATTAAGGAAATGTTCCGAACAAGCGTTTTCAGCCCGAGTGGAGCACATTTTGACCGTTTTTTAAAAAACATCATTGTACATTGAAATTTCTGTTTGCGTATGCTTTAGAAGCAAGAATTAAGAGGACTACATTCATTATTTCAGCTGAAAAATGCTTAGTTTATGATTTATAGTCAACATTAATGTAATGTCCCAAACAAGCGTTTTCAGCCCGAGTGGAGCACATTTTGACCGTTTTTTTAAAAACATCATTGTACATTGAAATTTCTGCTTGCGTATGCTTTAGAAGCAAGAATTAAGAGGACTACATTCATTATTTCAGCTGAAAAATGCTTAGTTTATGATTTATAGTCAACATTAATGAAATGTCCCCAACAGCGTTTTCAGCCCGAGTGGAGCACATTTTGACTGTTTTTTTAAAAACATCATTGTACATTGAAATTTCTGCTTGCGAATGCTTTAGAAGCAAGAATTAAGAGGACTACATTCATTATTTCAGCTGAAAAATGCTTAGTTTTTGATTTGTAGTCAACATTAATGAAATGTCCCCAACAGCGTTTTCAGCCCGAGTGGAGCACATTTTGACTGTTTTTTTTAAAAACATCATTGTACATTGAAATTTCTGCTTGCGTATGCTTTAGAAGCAAGAATTAAGAGGACTACATTCATTATTTCAGCTGAAAAATGCTTAGTTTATGATTTATAGTCAACATTAAGGAAATGTTCCGAACAAGCGTTTTCAGCCCGAGTGGAGCACATTTTGACCGTTTTTTTAAAAACATCATTGTACATTGAAATTTCTGCTTGCGTATGCTTTAGAAGCAAGAATTAAGAGGACTACATTCATTATTTCAGCTGAAAAATGCTTAGTTTATGATTTATAGTCAACATTAATGAAATGTCCCCAACAGCGTTTTCAGCCCGAGTGGAGCGCATTTTGACTGTTTTTTTTAAAAACATCATTGTACATTGAAATTTCTGCTTGCGTATGCTTTAGAAGCAAGAATTAAGAGGACTACATTCATTATTTCAGCTGAAAAATGCTTAGTTTATGATTTATAGTCAACATTAAGGAAATGTTCCGAACAAGCGTTTTCAGCCCGAGTGGAGCACATTTTGACCGTTTTTTTAAAAACATCATTGTACATTGAAATTTCTGCTTGCGTATGCTTTAGAAGCAAGAATTAAGAGGACTACATTCATTATTTCAGCTGAAAAATGCTTAGTTTATGATTTATAGTCAACATTAATGTCATGTCCCAAACAAGCGTTTTCAGCCCGAGTGGAGCACATTTTGACTGTTTTTTTAAAAACATCATTGTACATTGAAATTTCTGCTTGCGTATGCTTTAGAAGCAAGAATTAAGAGGACTACATTCATTATTTCAGCTGAAAAATGCTTAGTTTATGATTTATAGTCAACATTAATGAAATGTCCCCAACAGCGTTTTCAGCCCGAGTGGAGCACATTTTGACTGTTTTTTTAAAAACATCATTGTACATTGAAATTTCTGCTTGCGAATGCTTTAGAAGCAAGAATTAAGAGGACTACATTCATTATTTCAGCTGAAAAATGCTTAGTTTTTGATTTGTAGTCAACATTAATGAAATGTCCCCAACAGCGTTTTCAGCCCGAGTGGAGCACATTTTGACTGTTTTTTTTAAAAACATCATTGTACATTGAAATTTCTGCTTGCGTATGCTTTAGAAGCAAGAATTAAGAGGACTACATTCATTATTTCAGCTGAAAAATGCTTAGTTTATGATTTATAGTCAACATTAAGGAAATGTCCCCAACAGCGTTTTCAGCCCGAGTGGAGCGCATTTTGACTGTTTTTTTTAAAAACATCATTGTACATTGAAATTTCTGCTTGCGTATGCTTTAGAAGCAAGAATTAAGAGGACTACATTCATTATTTCAGCTGAAAAATGCTTAGTTTATGATTTATAGTCAACATTAAGGAAATGTTCCGAACAAGCGTTTTCAGCCCGAGTGGAGCACATTTTGACCGTTTTTTTAAAAACATCATTGTACATTGAAATTTCTGCTTGCGTATGCTTTAGAAGCAAGAATTAAGAGGACTACATTCATTATTTCAGCTGAAAAATGCTTAGTTTATGATTTATAGTCAACATTAATGTCATGTCCCAAACAAGCGTTTTCAGCCCGAGTGGAGCACATTTTGACTGTTTTTTTAAAAACATCATTGTACATTGAAATTTCTGCTTGCGTATGCTTTAGAAGCAAGAATTAAGAGGACTACATTCATTATTTCAGCTGAAAAATGCTTAGTTTATGATTTATAGTCAACATTAATGTAATGTCCCAAACAAGCGTTTTCAGCCCGAGTGGAGCACATTTTGACCGTTTTTTTAAAAACATCATTGTACATTGAAATTTCTGCTTGCGTATGCTTTAGAAGCAAGAATTAAGAGGACTACATTCATTATTTCAGCTGAAAAATGCTTAGTTTATGATTTATAGTCAACATTAATGAAATGTCCCCAACAGCGTTTTCAGCCCGAGTGGAGCGCATTTTGACTGTTTTTTTTAAAAACATCATTGTACATTGAAATTTCTGCTTGCGTATGCTTTAGAAGCAAGAATTAAGAGGACTACATTCATTATTTCAGCTGAAAAATGCTTAGTTTTTGATTTGTAGTCAACATTAATGAAATGTCCCCAACAGCGTTTTCAGCCCGAGTGGAGCACATTTTGACTGTTTTTTTTAAAAACATCATTGTACATTGAAATTTCTGCTTGCGTATGCTTTGGAAGCAAGAATTAAGAGGACTACATTCATTATTTCAGCTGAAAAATGCTTAGTTTATGATTTATAGTCAACATTAATGAAATGTTCCAAACAAGCGTTTTCAGCCCGAGTGGAGCACATTTTGACCCTTTTTTTAAAAACATCATTGTACATTGAAATTTCTGCTTGCGTATGCTTTAGAAGCAAGAATTAAGAGGACTACATTCATTATTTCAGCTGAAAAATGCTTAGTTTTTGATTTGTAGTCAACATTAATGAAATGTCCCCAACAGCGTTTTCAGCCCGAGTGGAGCGCATTTTGACTGTTTTTTTTAAAAACATCATTGTACATTGAAATTTCTGCTTGCGTATGCTTTAGAAGCAAGAATTAAGAGGACTACATTCATTATTTCAGCTGAAAAATGCTTAGTTTATGATTTATAGTCAACATTAAGGAAATGTTCCGAACAAGCGTTTTCAGCCCGAGTGGAGCACATTTTGACCGTTTTTTAAAAAACATCATTGTACATTGAAATTTCTGTTTGCGTATGCTTTAGAAGCAAGAATTAAGAGGACTACATTCATTATTTCAGCTGAAAAATGCTTAGTTTATGATTTATAGTCATCATTAATGTAATGTCCCAAACAAGCGTTTTCAGCCCGAGTGGAGCACATTTTGACCGTTTTTTTAAAAACATCATTGTACATTGAAATTTCTGCTTGCGTATGCTTTAGAAGCAAGAATTAAGAGGACTACATTCATTATTTCAGCTGAAAAATGCTTAGTTTATGATTTATAGTCAACATTAATGAAATGTCCCCAACAGCGTTTTCAGCCCGAGTGGAGCACATTTTGACTGTTTTTTTAAAAACATCATTGTACATTGAAATTTCTGCTTGCGTATGCTTTAGAAGCAAGAATTAAGAGGACTACATTCATTATTTCAGCTGAAAAATGCTTAGTTTTTGATTTATAGTCAACATTAATGAAATGTCCCCAACAGCGTTTTCAGCCCGAGTGGAGCACATTTTGACTGTTTTTTTTAAAAACATCATTGTACATTGAAATTTCTGCTTGCGTATGCTTTAGAAGCAAGAATTAAGAGGACTACATTCATTATTTCAGCTGAAAAATGCTTAGTTTATGATTTATAGTCAACATTAATGAAATGTTCCAAACAAGCGTTTTCAGCCCGAGTGGAGCACATTTTGACCCTTTTTTTAAAAACATCATTGTACATTGAAATTTCTGCTTGCGTATGCTTTAGAAGCAAGAATTAAGAGGACTACATTCATTATTTCAGCTGAAAAATGCTTAGTTTATGATTTATAGTTAACATTAATGTCATGTCCCAAACAAGCGTTTTCAGCCCGAGTGGAGCACATTTTGACCGTTTTTTTAAAAACATCATTGTACATTGAAATTTCTGCTTGCGTATGCTTTAGAAGCAAGAATTAAGAGGACTACATTCATTATTTCAGCTGAAAAATGCTTAGTTTTTGATTTGTAGTCAACATTAATGAAATGTCCCCAACAGCGTTTTCAGCCCGAGTGGAGCGCATTTTGACTGTTTTTTTTAAAAACATCATTGTACATTGAAATTTCTGCTTGCGTATGCTTTAGAAGCAAGAATTAAGAGGACTACATTCATTATTTCAGCTGAAAAATGCTTAGTTTATGATTTATAGTCAACATTAAGGAAATGTTCCGAACAAGCGTTTTCAGCCCGAGTGGAGCACATTTTGACCGTTTTTTAAAAAACATCATTGTACATTGAAATTTCTGTTTGCGTATGCTTTAGAAGCAAGAATTAAGAGGACTACATTCATTATTTCAGCTGAAATATGCTTAGTTTATGATTTATAGTCAACATTAATGTAATGTCCCAAACAAGCGTTTTCAGCCCGAGTGGAGCACATTTTGACCGTTTTTTTAAAAACATCATTGTACATTGAAATTTCTGCTTGCGTATGCTTTAGAAGCAAGAATTAAGAGGACTACATTCATTATTTCAGCTGAAAAATGCTTAGTTTATGATTTATAGTCAACATTAATGAAATGTCCCCAACAGCGTTTTCAGCCCGAGTGGAGCACATTTTGACTGTTTTTTTAAAAACATCATTGTACATTGAAATTTCTGCTTGCGAATGCTTTAGAAGCAAGAATTAAGAGGACTACATTCATTATTTCAGCTGAAAAATGCTTAGTTTTTGATTTGTAGTCAACATTAATGAAATGTCCCCAACAGCGTTTTCAGCCCGAGTGGAGCACATTTTGACTGTTTTTTTAAAAACATCATTGTACATTGAAATTTCTGCTTGCGTATGCTTTAGAAGCAAGAATTAAGAGGACTACATTCATTATTTCAGCTGAAAAATGCTTAGTTTATGATTTATAGTCAACATTAAGGAAATGTTCCAAACAAGCGTTTTCAGCCCGAGTGGAGCACATTTTGACCCTTTTTTTTAAAAACATCATTGTACATTGAAATTTCTGCTTGCGTATGCTTTAGAAGCAAGAATTAAGAGGACTACATTCATTATTTCAGCTGAAAAATGCTTAGTTTATGATTTATAGTCAACATTAATGTCATGTCCCAAACAAGCGTTTTCAGCCCGAGTGGAGCACATTTTGACTGTTTTTTTAAAAACATCATTGTACATTGAAATTTCTGCTTGCGTATGCTTTAGAAGAAAGAATTAAGAGGACTACATTCATTATTTCAGCTGAAAAATGCTTAGTTTATGATTTATAGTCAACATTAATGAAATGTTCCAAACAAGCGTTTTCAGCCCGAGTGGAGCACATTTTGACCCTTTTTTTAAAAACATCATTGTACATTGAAATTTCTGCTTGCGTATGCTTTAGAAGCAAGAATTAAGAGGACTACATTCATTATTTCAGCTGAAAAATGCTTAGTTTATGATTTATAGTCAACATTAATGTCATGTCCCAAACAAGCGTTTTCAGCCCGAGTGGAGCACATTTTGACTGTTTTTTTAAAAACATCATTGTACATTGAAATTTCTGCTTGCGTATGCTTTAGAAGCAAGAATTAAGAGGACTACATTCATTATTTCAGCTGAAAAATGCTTAGTTTATGATTTATAGTCAACATTAATGAAATGTTCCAAACAAGCGTTTTCAGCCCGAGTGGAGCACATTTTGACCCTTTTTTTAAAAACATCATTGTACATTGAAATTTCTGCTTGCGTATGCTTTAGAAGCAAGAATTAAGAGGACTACATTCATTATTTCAGCTGAAAAATGCTTAGTTTTTGATTTGTAGTCAACATTAATGAAATGTCCCCAACAGCGTTTTCAGCCCGAGTGGAGCGCATTTTGACTGTTTTTTTTAAAAACATCATTGTACATTGAAATTTCTGCTTGCGTATGCTTTAGAAGCAAGAATTAAGAGGACTACATTCATTATTTCAGCTGAAAAATGCTTAGTTTATGATTTATAGTCAACATTAAGGAAATGTTCCGAACAAGCGTTTTCAGCCCGAGTGGAGCACATTTTGACCGTTTTTTAAAAAACATCATTGTACATTGAAATTTCTTTTTGCGTATGCTTTAGAAGCAAGAATTAAGAGGACTACATTCATTATTTCAGCTGAAAAATGCTTAGTTTATGATTTATAGTCAACATTAATGTAATGTCCCAAACAAGCGTTTTCAGCCCGAGTGGAGCACATTTTGACTGTTTTTTTAAAAACATCATTGTACATTGAAATTTCTGCTTGCGTATGCTTTAGAAGCAAGAATTAAGAGGACTACATTCATTATTTCAGCTGAAAAATGCTTAGTTTATGATTTATAGTCAACATTAATGTCATGTCCCAAACAAGCGTTTTCAGCCCGAGTGGAGCACATTTTGACTGTTTTTTTAAAAACATCATTGTACATTGAAATTTCTGCTTGCGTATGCTTTAGAAGCAAGAATTAAGAGGACTACATTCATTATTTCAGCTGAAAAATGCTTAGTTTATGATTTATAGTCAACATTAATGTCATGTCCCAAACAAGCGTTTTCAGCCCGAGTGGAGCACATTTTGACTGTTTTTTTTAAAACATCATTGTACATTGAAATTTCTGCTTGCGTATGCTTTAGAAGCAAGAATTAAGAGGACTACATTCATTATTTCAGCTGAAAAATGCTTAGTTTATGATTTATAGTCAACATTAATGAAATGTTCCAAACAACCGTTTTCAGCCCGAGTGGAGCACATTTTGACCCTTTTTTTAAAAACATCATTGTACATTGAAATTTCTGCTTGCGTATGCTTTAGAAGCAAGAATTAAGAGGACTACATTCATTATTTCAGCTGAAAAATGCTTAGTTTATGATTTATAGTCAACATTAAGGAAATGTTCCGAACAAGCGTTTTCAGCCCGAGTGGAGCACATTTTGACCGTTTTTTAAAAAACATCATTGTACATTGAAATTTCTGTTTGCGTATGCTTTAGAAGCAAGAATTAAGAGGACTACATTCATTATTTCAGCTGAAAAATGCTTAGTTTATGATTTATAGTCAACATTAATGTAATGTCCCAAACAAGCGTTTTCAGCCCGAGTGGAGCACATTTTGACTGTTTTTTTAAAAACATCATTGTACATTGAAATTTCTGCTTGCGTATGCTTTAGAAGCAAGAATTAAGAGGACTACATTCATTATTTCAGCTGAAAAATGCTTAGTTTATGATTTATAGTCAACATTAATGAAATGTTCCAAACAAGCGTTTTCAGCCCGAGTGGAGCACATTTTGACCCTTTTTTTAAAAACATCATTGTACATTGAAATTTCTGCTTGCGTATGCTTTAGAAGCAAGAATTAAGAGGACTACATTCATTATTTCAGCTGAAAAATGCTTAGTTTTTGATTTGTAGTCATCATTAATGAAATGTCCCCAACAGCGTTTTCAGCCCGAGTGGAGCGCATTTTGACTGTTTTTTTTAAAAACATCATTGTACATTGAAATTTCTGCTTGCGTATGCTTTAGAAGCAAGAATTAAGAGGACTACATTCATTATTTCAGCTGAAAAATGCTTAGTTTATGATTTATAGTCAACATTAAGGAAATGTTCCGAACAAGCGTTTTCAGCCCGAGTGGAGCACATTTTGACCGTTTTTTAAAAAACATCATTGTACATTGAAATTTCTGTTTGCGTATGCTTTAGAAGCAAGAATTAAGAGGACTACATTCATTATTTCAGCTGAAATATGCTTAGTTTATGATTTATAGTCAACATTAATGTAATGTCCCAAACAAGCGTTTTCAGCCCGAGTGGAGCACATTTTGACCGTTTTTTTAAAAACATCATTGTACATTGAAATTTCTGCTTGCGTATGCTTTAGAAGCAAGAATTAAGAGGACTACATTCATTATTTCAGCTGAAAAATGCTTAGTTTATGATTTATAGTCAACATTAATGAAATGTCCCCAACAGCGTTTTCAGCCCGAGTGGAGCACATTTTGACTGTTTTTTTAAAAACATCATTGTACATTGAAATTTCTGCTTGCGAATGCTTTAGAAGCAAGAATTAAGAGGACTACATTCATTATTTCAGCTGAAAAATGCTTAGTTTTTGATTTGTAGTCAACATTAATGAAATGTCCCCAACAGCGTTTTCAGCCCGAGTGGAGCACATTTTGACTGTTTTTTTAAAAACATCATTGTACATTGAAATTTCTGCTTGCGTATGCTTTAGAAGCAAGAATTAAGAGGACTACATTCATTATTTCAGCTGAAAAATGCTTAGTTTATGATTTATAGTCAACATTAAGGAAATGTTCCAAACAAGCGTTTTCAGCCCGAGTGGAGCACATTTTGACCCTTTTTTTTAAAAACATCATTGTACATTGAAATTTCTGCTTGCGTATGCTTTAGAAGCAAGAATTAAGAGGACTACATTCATTATTTCAGCTGAAAAATGCTTAGTTTATGATTT
This sequence comes from Hippichthys cyanospilos, assembly GCF_059441005.1. Taxonomy (NCBI): domain Eukaryota; kingdom Metazoa; phylum Chordata; class Actinopteri; order Syngnathiformes; family Syngnathidae; genus Hippichthys; species Hippichthys cyanospilos. The sequence goes on along the minus strand of NW_028283392.1, from coordinate 309,855 downwards.
ATAGTCAACATTAATGTCATGTCCCAAACAAGCGTTTTCAGCCCGAGTGGAGCACATTTTGACTGTTTTTTTAAAAACATCATTGTACATTGAAATTTCTGCTTGCGTATGCTTTAGAAGAAAGAATTAAGAGGACTACATTCATTATTTCAGCTGAAAAATGCTTAGTTTATGATTTATAGTCAACATTAATGAAATGTTCCAAACAAGCGTTTTCAGCCCGAGTGGAGCACATTTTGACCCTTTTTTTAAAAACATCATTGTACATTGAAATTTCTGCTTGCGTATGCTTTAGAAGCAAGAATTAAGAGGACTACATTCATTATTTCAGCTGAAAAATGCTTAGTTTATGATTTATAGTCAACATTAATGTCATGTCCCAAACAAGCGTTTTCAGCCCGAGTGGAGCACATTTTGACTGTTTTTTTAAAAACATCATTGTACATTGAAATTTCTGCTTGCGTATGCTTTAGAAGCAAGAATTAAGAGGACTACATTCATTATTTCAGCTGAAAAATGCTTAGTTTATGATTTATAGTCAACATTAATGAAATGTTCCAAACAAGCGTTTTCAGCCCGAGTGGAGCACATTTTGACCCTTTTTTTAAAAACATCATTGTACATTGAAATTTCTGCTTGCGTATGCTTTAGAAGCAAGAATTAAGAGGACTACATTCATTATTTCAGCTGAAAAATGCTTAGTTTTTGATTTGTAGTCAACATTAATGAAATGTCCCCAACAGCGTTTTCAGCCCGAGTGGAGCGCATTTTGACTGTTTTTTTTAAAAACATCATTGTACATTGAAATTTCTGCTTGCGTATGCTTTAGAAGCAAGAATTAAGAGGACTACATTCATTATTTCAGCTGAAAAATGCTTAGTTTATGATTTATAGTCAACATTAAGGAAATGTTCCGAACAAGCGTTTTCAGCCCGAGTGGAGCACATTTTGACCGTTTTTTAAAAAACATCATTGTACATTGAAATTTCTTTTTGCGTATGCTTTAGAAGCAAGAATTAAGAGGACTACATTCATTATTTCAGCTGAAAAATGCTTAGTTTATGATTTATAGTCAACATTAATGTAATGTCCCAAACAAGCGTTTTCAGCCCGAGTGGAGCACATTTTGACTGTTTTTTTAAAAACATCATTGTACATTGAAATTTCTGCTTGCGTATGCTTTAGAAGCAAGAATTAAGAGGACTACATTCATTATTTCAGCTGAAAAATGCTTAGTTTATGATTTATAGTCAACATTAATGTCATGTCCCAAACAAGCGTTTTCAGCCCGAGTGGAGCACATTTTGACTGTTTTTTTAAAAACATCATTGTACATTGAAATTTCTGCTTGCGTATGCTTTAGAAGCAAGAATTAAGAGGACTACATTCATTATTTCAGCTGAAAAATGCTTAGTTTATGATTTATAGTCAACATTAATGTCATGTCCCAAACAAGCGTTTTCAGCCCGAGTGGAGCACATTTTGACTGTTTTTTTTAAAACATCATTGTACATTGAAATTTCTGCTTGCGTATGCTTTAGAAGCAAGAATTAAGAGGACTACATTCATTATTTCAGCTGAAAAATGCTTAGTTTATGATTTATAGTCAACATTAATGAAATGTTCCAAACAAGCGTTTTCAGCCCGAGTGGAGCACATTTTGACCCTTTTTTTAAAAAACATCATTGTACATTGAAATTTCTGCTTGCGTATGCTTTAGAAGCAAGAATTAAGAGGACTACATTCATTATTTCAGCTGAAAAATGCTTAGTTTTTGATTTGTAGTCATCATTAATGAAATGTCCCCAACAGCGTTTTCAGCCCGAGTGGAGCGCATTTTGACTGTTTTTTTTAAAAACATCATTGTACATTGAAATTTCTGCTTGCGTATGCTTTAGAAGCAAGAATTAAGAGGACTACATTCATTATTTCAGCTGAAAAATGCTTAGTTTATGATTTATAGTCAACATTAAGGAAATGTTCCGAACAAGCGTTTTCAGCCCGAGTGGAGCACATTTTGACCGTTTTTTAAAAAACATCATTGTACATTGAAATTTCTGTTTGCGTATGCTTTAGAAGCAAGAATTAAGAGGACTACATTCATTATTTCAGCTGAAATATGCTTAGTTTATGATTTATAGTCAACATTAATGTAATGTCCCAAACAAGCGTTTTCAGCCCGAGTGGAGCACATTTTGACCGTTTTTTTAAAAACATCATTGTACATTGAAATTTCTGCTTGCGTATGCTTTAGAAGCAAGAATTAAGAGGACTACATTCATTATTTCAGCTGAAAAATGCTTAGTTTATGATTTATAGTCAACATTAATGAAATGTCCCCAACAGCGTTTTCAGCCCGAGTGGAGCACATTTTGACTGTTTTTTTAAAAACATCATTGTACATTGAAATTTCTGCTTGCGAATGCTTTAGAAGCAAGAATTAAGAGGACTACATTCATTATTTCAGCTGAAAAATGCTTAGTTTTTGATTTGTAGTCAACATTAATGAAATGTCCCCGAACAGCGTTTTCAGCCCGAGTGGAGCACATTTTGACTGTTTTTTTAAAAACATCATTGTACATTGAAATTTCTGCTTGCGTATGCTTTAGAAGCAAGAATTAAGAGGACTACATTCATTATTTCAGCTGAAAAATGCTTAGTTTATGATTTATAGTCAACATTAAGGAAATGTTCCAAACAAGCGTTTTCAGCCCGAGTGGAGCACATTTTGACCCTTTTTTTTAAAAACATCATTGTACATTGAAATTTCTGCTTGCGTATGCTTTAGAAGCAAGAATTAAGAGGACTACATTCATTATTTCAGCTGAAAAATGCTTAGTTTATGATTTATAGTCAACATTAATGTCATGTCCCAAACAAGCGTTTTCAGCCCGAGTGGAGCACATTTTGACTGTTTTTTTAAAAACATCATTGTACATTGAAATTTCTGCTTGCGTATGCTTTAGAAGAAAGAATTAAGAGGACTACATTCATTATTTCAGCTGAAAAATGCTTAGTTTATGATTTATAGTCAACATTAATGAAATGTTCCAAACAAGCGTTTTCAGCCCGAGTGGAGCACATTTTGACCCTTTTTTTAAAAACATCATTGTACATTGAAATTTCTGCTTGCGTATGCTTTAGAAGCAAGAATTAAGAGGACTACATTCATTATTTCAGCTGAAAAATGCTTAGTTTATGATTTATAGTCAACATTAATGAAATGTCCCCAACAGCGTTTTCAGCCCGAGTGGAGCGCATTTTGACTGTTTTTTTTAAAAACATCATTGTACATTGAAATTTCTGCTTGCGTATGCTTTAGAAGCAAGAATTAAGAGGACTACATTCATTATTTCAGCTGAAAAATGCTTAGTTTATGATTTATAGTCAACATTAAGGAAATGTTCCGAACAAGCGTTTTCAGCCCGAGTGGAGCACATTTTGACCGTTTTTTTAAAAACATCATTGTACATTGAAATTTCTGCTTGCGTATGCTTTAGAAGCAAGAATTAAGAGGACTACATTCATTATTTCAGCTGAAAAATGCTTAGTTTATGATTTATAGTCAACATTAATGTCATGTCCCAAACAAGCGTTTTCAGCCCGAGTGGAGCACATTTTGACTGTTTTTTTAAAAACATCATTGTACATTGAAATTTCTGCTTGCGTATGCTTTAGAAGCAAGAATTAAGAGGACTACATTCATTATTTCAGCTGAAAAATGCTTAGTTTATGATTTATAGTCAACATTAATGAAATGTCCCCAACAGCGTTTTCAGCCCGAGTGGAGCACATTTTGACTGTTTTTTTAAAAACATCATTGTACATTGAAATTTCTGCTTGCGAATGCTTTAGAAGCAAGAATTAAGAGGACTACATTCATTATTTCAGCTGAAAAATGCTTAGTTTTTGATTTGTAGTCAACATTAATGAAATGTCCCCAACAGCGTTTTCAGCCCGAGTGGAGCACATTTTGACTGTTTTTTTTAAAAACATCATTGTACATTGAAATTTCTGCTTGCGTATGCTTTAGAAGCAAGAATTAAGAGGACTACATTCATTATTTCAGCTGAAAAATGCTTAGTTTATGATTTATAGTCAACATTAAGGAAATGTCCCCAACAGCGTTTTCAGCCCGAGTGGAGCGCATTTTGACTGTTTTTTTTAAAAACATCATTGTACATTGAAATTTCTGCTTGCGTATGCTTTAGAAGCAAGAATTAAGAGGACTACATTCATTATTTCAGCTGAAAAATGCTTAGTTTATGATTTATAGTCAACATTAAGGAAATGTTCCGAACAAGCGTTTTCAGCCCGAGTGGAGCACATTTTGACCGTTTTTTTAAAAACATCATTGTACATTGAAATTTCTGCTTGCGTATGCTTTAGAAGCAAGAATTAAGAGGACTACATTCATTATTTCAGCTGAAAAATGCTTAGTTTATGATTTATAGTCAACATTAATGTCATGTCCCAAACAAGCGTTTTCAGCCCGAGTGGAGCACATTTTGACTGTTTTTTTAAAAACATCATTGTACATTGAAATTTCTGCTTGCGTATGCTTTAGAAGCAAGAATTAAGAGGACTACATTCATTATTTCAGCTGAAAAATGCTTAGTTTATGATTTATAGTCAACATTAATGTAATGTCCCAAACAAGCGTTTTCAGCCCGAGTGGAGCACATTTTGACCGTTTTTTTAAAAACATCATTGTACATTGAAATTTCTGCTTGCGTATGCTTTAGAAGCAAGAATTAAGAGGACTACATTCATTATTTCAGCTGAAAAATGCTTAGTTTATGATTTATAGTCAACATTAATGAAATGTCCCCAACAGCGTTTTCAGCCCGAGTGGAGCGCATTTTGACTGTTTTTTTTAAAAACATCATTGTACATTGAAATTTCTGCTTGCGTATGCTTTAGAAGCAAGAATTAAGAGGACTACATTCATTATTTCAGCTGAAAAATGCTTAGTTTTTGATTTGTAGTCAACATTAATGAAATGTCCCCAACAGCGTTTTCAGCCCGAGTGGAGCACATTTTGACTGTTTTTTTTAAAAACATCATTGTACATTGAAATTTCTGCTTGCGTATGCTTTGGAAGCAAGAATTAAGAGGACTACATTCATTATTTCAGCTGAAAAATGCTTAGTTTATGATTTATAGTCAACATTAATGAAATGTTCCAAACAAGCGTTTTCAGCCCGAGTGGAGCACATTTTGACCCTTTTTTTAAAAACATCATTGTACATTGAAATTTCTGCTTGCGTATGCTTTAGAAGCAAGAAATAAGAGGACTACATTCATTATTTCAGCTGAAAAATGCTTAGTTTTTGATTTGTAGTCAACATTAATGAAATGTCCCCAACAGCGTTTTCAGCCCGAGTGGAGCGCATTTTGACTGTTTTTTTTAAAAACATCATTGTACATTGAAATTTCTGCTTGCGTATGCTTTAGAAGCAAGAATTAAGAGGACTACATTCATTATTTCAGCTGAAAAATGCTTAGTTTATGATTTATAGTCAACATTAAGGAAATGTTCCGAACAAGCGTTTTCAGCCCGAGTGGAGCACATTTTGACCGTTTTTTAAAAAACATCATTGTACATTGAAATTTCTGTTTGCGTATGCTTTAGAAGCAAGAATTAAGAGGACTACATTCATTATTTCAGCTGAAAAATGCTTAGTTTATGATTTATAGTCAACATTAATGTAATGTCCCAAACAAGCGTTTTCAGCCCGAGTGGAGCACATTTTGACCGTTTTTTTAAAAACATCATTGTACATTGAAATTTCTGCTTGCGTATGCTTTAGAAGCAAGAATTAAGAGGACTACATTCATTATTTTAGCTGAAAAATGCTTAGTTTATGATTTATAGTCAACATTAATGAAATGTCCCCAACAGCGTTTTCAGCCCGAGTGGAGCACATTTTGACTGTTTTTTTAAAAACATCATTGTACATTGAAATTTCTGCTTGCGTATGCTTTAGAAGCAAGAATTAAGAGGACTACATTCATTATTTCAGCTGAAAAATGCTTAGTTTTTGATTTATAGTCAACATTAATGAAATGTCCCCAACAGCGTTTTCAGCCCGAGTGGAGCACATTTTGACTGTTTTTTTTAAAAACATCATTGTACATTGAAATTTCTGCTTGCGTATGCTTTAGAAGCAAGAATTAAGAGGACTACATTCATTATTTCAGCTGAAAAATGCTTAGTTTATGATTTATAGTCAACATAAATGAAATGTTCCAAACAAGCGTTTTCAGCCCGAGTGGAGCACATTTTGACCCTTTTTTTAAAAACATCATTGTACATTGAAATTTCTGCTTGCGTATGCTTTAGAAGCAAGAAATAAGAGGACTACATTCATTATTTCAGCTGAAAAATGCTTAGTTTTTGATTTGTAGTCAACATTAATGAAATGTCCCCAACAGCGTTTTCAGCCCGAGTGGAGCGCATTTTGACTGTTTTTTTTAAAAACATCATTGTACATTGAAATTTCTGCTTGCGTATGCTTTAGAAGCAAGAATTAAGAGGACTACATTTATTATTTCAGCTGAAAAATGCTTAGTTTATGATTTATAGTCAACATTAAGGAAATGTTCCGAACAAGCGTTTTCAGCCCGAGTGGAGCACATTTTGACCGTTTTTTAAAAAACATCATTGTACATTGAAATTTCTGTTTGCGTATGCTTTAGAAGCAAGAATTAAGAGGACTACATTCATTATTTCAGCTGAAAAATGCTTAGTTTATGATTTATAGTCAACATTAATGTAATGTCCCAAACAAGCGTTTTCAGCCCGAGTGGAGCACATTTTGACCGTTTTTTTAAAAACATCATTGTACATTGAAATTTCTGCTTGCGTATGCTTTAGAAGCAAGAATTAAGAGGACTACATTCATTATTTTAGCTGAAAAATGCTTAGTTTATGATTTATAGTCAACATTAATGAAATGTCCCCAACAGCGTTTTCAGCCCGAGTGGAGCACATTTTGACTGTTTTTTTAAAAACATCATTGTACATTGAAATTTCTGCTTGCGTATGCTTTAGAAGCAAGAATTAAGAGGACTACATTCATTATTTCAGCTGAAAAATGCTTAGTTTTTGATTTATAGTCAACATTAATGAAATGTCCCCAACAGCGTTTTCAGCCCGAGTGGAGCACATTTTGACTGTTTTTTTTAAAAACATCATTGTACATTGAAATTTCTGCTTGCGTATGCTTTAGAAGCAAGAATTAAGAGGACTACATTCATTATTTCAGCTGAAAAATGCTTAGTTTATGATTTATAGTCAACATTAATGAAATGTTCCAAACAAGCGTTTTCAGCCCGAGTGGAGCACATTTTGACCCTTTTTTTAAAAACATCATTGTACATTGAAATTTCTGCTTGCGTATGCTTTAGAAGCAAGAATTAAGATTACTACATTCATTATTTCAGCTGAAAAATGCTTAGTTTATGATTTATAGTTAACATTAATGTCATGTCCCAAACAAGCGTTTTCAGCCCGAGTGGAGCACATTTTGACTGTTTTTTTAAAAACATCATTGTACATTGAAATTTCTGCTTGCGTATGCTTTAGAAGCGAGAATTAAGAGGACTACATTCATTATTTCAGCTGAAAAATGCTTAGTTTATGATTTATAGTCAACATTAATGAAATGTTCCAAACAAGCGTTTTCAGCCCGAGTGGAGCACATTTTGACCCTTTTTTTAAAAACATCATTGTACATTGAAATTTCTGCTTGCGTATGCTTTAGAAGCAAGAATTAAGAGGACTACATTCATTATTTCAGCTGAAAAATGCTTAGTTTATGATTTATAGTCAACATTAATGTCATGTCCCAAACAAGCGTTTTCAGCCCGAGTGGAGCACATTTTGACTGTTTTTTTAAAACATCATTGTACATTAAAATTTCTGCTTGCTTATGCTTTAGAAGCAAGAATTAAGAGGACTACATTCATTATTTCAGCTGAAAAATGCTTAGTTTATGATTTATAGTCAACATTAATGAAATGTCCCCAACAGCGTTTTCAGCCCGAGTGGAGCACATTTTGACTGTTTTTTTAAAAACATCATTGTACATTGAAATTTCTGCTTGCGTATGCTTTAGAAGCAAGAATTAAGAGGACTACATTCATTATTTCAGCTGAAAAATGCTTAGTTTTTGATTTGTAGTCAACATTAATGAAATGTCCCCAACAGCGTTTTCAGCCCGAGTGGAGCACATTTTGACTGTTTTTTTAAAAACATCATTGTACATTGAAATTTCTGCTTGCGTATGCTTTAGAAGCAAGAATTAAGAGGACTACATTCATTATTTCAGCTGAAAAATGCTTAGTTTATGATTTATAGTCAACATTAAGGAAATGTTCCAAACAAGCGTTTTCAGCCCGAGTGGAGCACATTTTGACCCTTTTTTTAAAAACATCATTGTACATTGAAATTTCTGCTTGCGTATGCTTTAGAAGCAAGAATTAAGAGGACTACATTCATTATTTCAGCTGAAAAATGCTTAGTTTATGATTTATAGTCAACATTAATGTCATGTCCCAAACAAGCGTTTTCAGCCCGAGTGGAGCACATTTTGACTGTTTTTTTAAAAACATCATTGTACATTGAAATTTCTGCTTGCGTATGCTTTAGAAGCAAGAATTAAGAGGACTACATTCATTATTTCAGCTGAAAAATGCTTAGTTTATGATTTATAGTCAACATTAATGAAATGTTCCAAACAAGCGTTTTCAGCCCGAGTGGAGCACATTTTGACCCTTTTTTTAAAAACATCATTGTACATTGAAATTTCTGCTTGCGTATGCTTTAGAAGCAAGAATTAAGAGGACTACATTCATTATTTCAGCTGAAAAATGCTTAGTTTTTGATTTGTAGTCAACATTAATGAAATGTCCCCAACAGCGTTTTCAGCCCGAGTGGAGCGCATTTTGACTGTTTTTTTTAAAAACATCATTGTACATTGAAATTTCTTCTTGCGTATGCTTTAGAAGCAAGAATTAAGAGGACTACATTCATTATTTCAGCTGAAAAATGCTTAGTTTATGATTTATAGTCAACATTAAGGAAATGTTCCGAACAAGCGTTTTCAGCCCGAGTGGAGCACATTTTGACCGTTTTTTAAAAAACATCATTGTACATTGAAATTTCTGTTTGCGTATGCTTTAGAAGCAAGAATTAAGAGGACTACATTCATTATTTCAGCTGAAAAATGCTTAGTCTATGATTTATAGTCAACATTAATGTAATGTCCCAAACAAGCGTTTTCAGCCCGAGTGGAGCACATTTTGACCGTTTTTTTAAAAACATCATTGTACATTGAAATTTCTGCTTGCGTATGCTTTAGAAGCAAGAATTAAGAGGACTACATTCATTATTTCAGCTGAAAAATGCTTAGTTTATGATTTATAGTCAACATTAATGAAATGTCCCCAACAGCGTTTTCAGCCCGAGTGGAGCACATTTTGACTGTTTTTTTAAAAACATCATTGTACATTGAAATTTCTGCTTGCGAATGCTTTAGAAGCAAGAATTAAGAGGACTACATTCATTATTTCAGCTGAAAAATGCTTAGTTTTTGATTTGTAGTCAACATTAATGAAATGTCCCCAACAGCGTTTTCAGCCCGAGTGGAGCGCATTTTGACTGTTTTTTTTAAAAACATCATTGTACATTGAAATTTCTGCTTGCGTATGCTTTAGAAGCAAGAATTAAGAGGACTACATTCATTATTTCAGCTGAAAAATGCTTAGTTTATGATTTATAGTCAACATTAATGTCATGTCCCAAACAAACGTTTTCAGCCCGAGTGGAGCACATTTTGACTGTTTTTT